>NC_069502.1:969742440-970042440 GCF_027579735.1 Bombina bombina
AAAAAATGGGTCAAGTGCCTCACTAGTCTCTGACCTCACCACACGTCACTGGTGCACAGCTGCAATAAGCGGCCTTCTAATTACCAAAAATCAATGGCAAAGCCATATATGTCTGCTATTTCTGAACAAAGGGGATCCCAGAGAAGCTTTTACAATTATTTGTGCCATGATTGCAAAAGCAGTATGAAAATAATTTTAGTGAGAAACCCAAAGTTTGTCAAAATGTTAGTTATTTTTTTATTTGATCGCATTTGGCGATGAAATGGTGGCATGAAGTATATCAAAATGGGCCTAGATCAATACTTTGTGTTGTCTACTAAAAAAATATATATATTTTTTTTTGATAGATTAAAAAAAACAAGTCTCTATTTCTGTTCAAATGTAGTGATGGCAAAAATGCTCTGGTCTTTTGGGAAGTCTTAGTCTGAACTGCCCGGTCCTTAAGTGGTTAAAGGTACCATAGTTCTTTAAAATTAAACTACATTACCCATCATGCCTTACACATACAAACTACAGCTCTGTGGCACCTGCACTTTAAAAGTGTCCAAGAATCTGATGGGTAGATAATAATTTGTGACGTGCTCAGATTGGAATGCGATGACACGTAGGTATTTTCTGTCAGATAGGTGATGGAACATCACTTCCGTTTGCTGATCTGATATGTTTGCTAATCTGATAAAATACTGGCAATCGGGTTATTGCCTTGCGAAAACTGTGGCGAAAAGTACGTTGGTGGCCATGTTTCCCTTGCTCCTGAGCACTAATTGTCTTCTGTAATTTATGGCTGGAATAATCATTTTGAGGATTACAAAGCAGTATCTAAACTTTTCTTAACAACTATTTGTATGTGACACGAGAGTTAGTGGTAAATTCATTCCCTTTGTTTCTCCCTCGTGAGGCATAATTGTCACTGAAACATAGTGGTTCAGATAAGGATCTTTTGTGTCATGTCTCTAGCAATAGTGCGGATAACTGCTCATTTGATTGTTCTCCTCTGGAATTTAATTGTTACGGAATAGTTACTTTATTGGCTCTGGTGCAGGGATTGTGTACACTGTGTATTGATTTTTTATTTTTTGACGCCTTTGGTATTTTTAAATAACTTTTAACAATTAGAATAAAGGTTATATTTTAACATTAAAAGTTTGATACCTTATATAGGATGCATACAAAGAGAGAAGCGCTCTACCAGGAACGAACAACAGCTCAGTGGCTTGTTCTATGGCGATTTACCACCCGGAAGCAGCCTCTTTTAGACCAGTGTGCTTTTCACAGAAGAAAACTTTCCTGAAGTATATCAGTCTGATCCCGCCAAGTAAGGTCAGTCCAGCCCCGAAATACCAGGCAATTCTCCTCTGAACAAGGAACATGACAACCCCAGACGATCGTTTCGGCCTCCTATGGGCCTCGTCAGTGAGGTGCAGCCACATTCCTCTAAGCACACTGGGCAAGGAGTCCACGTCTGGTTTCCCCCATCACCCATAGGGAGACTTCCCCAGGGTCATAATAATTTGCATACAAAGAGAGAAGCGCTCTACCAGGAACGAACAACAGCTCAGTGGCTTGTTCTATGGCGATTTACCACCCGGAAGCAGCCTCTTTTAGACCAGTGTGCTTTTCACAGAAGAAAACTTTCCTGAAGTATATCAGTCTGATCCCGCCAAGTAAGGTCAGTCCAGCCCCGAAATACCAGGCAATTCTCCTCTGAACAAGGAACATGACAACCCCAGACGATCGTTTCGGCCTCCTATGGGCCTCGTCAGTGAGGTGCAGCCACATTCCTCTAAGCACACTGGGCAAGGAGTCCACGTCTGGTTTCCCCCATCACCCATAGGGAGACTTCCCCAGGGTCATAATAATTTGCATACAAAGAGAGAAGCGCTCTACCAGGAACGAACAACAGCTCAGTGGCTTGTTCTATGGCGATTTACCACCCGGAAGCAGCCTCTTTTAGACCAGTGTGCTTTTCACAGAAGAAAACTTTCCTGAAGTATATCAGTCTGATCCCGCCAAGTAAGGTCAGTCCAGCCCCGAAATACCAGGCAATTCTCCTCTGAACAAGGAACATGACAACCCCAGACGATCGTTTCGGCCTCCTATGGGCCTCGTCAGTGAGGTGCAGCCACATTCCTCTAAGCACACTGGGCAAGGAGTCCACGTCTGGTTTCCCCCATCACCCATAGGGAGACTTCCCCAGGGTCATAATAATTTGCATACAAAGAGAGAAGCGCTCTACCAGGAACGAACAACAGCTCAGTGGCTTGTTCTATGGCGATTTACCACCCGGAAGCAGCCTCTTTTAGACCAGTGTGCTTTTCACAGAAGAAAACTTTCCTGAAGTATATCAGTCTGATCCCGCCAAGTAAGGTCAGTCCAGCCCCGAAATACCAGGCAATTCTCCTCTGAACAAGGAACATGACAACCCCAGACGATCGTTTCGGCCTCCTATGGGCCTCGTCAGTGAGGTGCAGCCACATTCCTCTAAGCACACTGGGCAAGGAGTCCACGTCTGGTTTCCCCCATCACCCATAGGGAGACTTCCCCAGGGTCATAATAATTTGCATACAAAGAGAGAAGCGCTCTACCAGGAACGAACAACAGCTCAGTGGCTTGTTCTATGGCGATTTACCACCCGGAAGCAGCCTCTTTTAGACCAGTGTGCTTTTCACAGAAGAAAACTTTCCTGAAGTATATCAGTCTGATCCCGCCAAGTAAGGTCAGTCCAGCCCCGAAATACCAGGCAATTCTCCTCTGAACAAGGAACATGACAACCCCAGACGATCGTTTCGGCCTCCTATGGGCCTCGTCAGTGAGGTGCAGCCACATTCCTCTAAGCACACTGGGCAAGGAGTCCACGTCTGGTTTCCCCCATCACCCATAGGGAGACTTCCCCAGGGTCATAATAATTTGCATACAAAGAGAGAAGCGCTCTACCAGGAACGAACAACAGCTCAGTGGCTTGTTCTATGGCGATTTACCACCCGGAAGCAGCCTCTTTTAGACCAGTGTGCTTTTCACAGAAGAAAACTTTCCTGAAGTATATCAGTCTGATCCCGCCAAGTAAGGTCAGTCCAGCCCCGAAATACCAGGCAATTCTCCTCTGAACAAGGAACATGACAACCCCAGACGATCGTTTCGGCCTCCTATGGGCCTCGTCAGTGAGGTGCAGCCACATTCCTCTAAGCACACTGGGCAAGGAGTCCACGTCTGGTTTCCCCCATCACCCATAGGGAGACTTCCCCAGGGTCATAATAATTTGCATACAAAGAGAGAAGCGCTCTACCAGGAACGAACAACAGCTCAGTGGCTTGTTCTATGGCGATTTACCACCCGGAAGCAGCCTCTTTTAGACCAGTGTGCTTTTCACAGAAGAAAACTTTCCTGAAGTATATCAGTCTGATCCCGCCAAGTAAGGTCAGTCCAGCCCCGAAATACCAGGCAATTCTCCTCTGAACAAGGAACATGACAACCCCAGACGATCGTTTCGGCCTCCTATGGGCCTCGTCAGTGAGGTGCAGCCACATTCCTCTAAGCACACTGGGCAAGGAGTCCACGTCTGGTTTCCCCCATCACCCATAGGGAGACTTCCCCAGGGTCATAATAATTTGCATACAAAGAGAGAAGCGCTCTACCAGGAACGAACAACAGCTCAGTGGCTTGTTCTATGGCGATTTACCACCCGGAAGCAGCCTCTTTTAGACCAGTGTGCTTTTCACAGAAGAAAACTTTCCTGAAGTATATCAGTCTGATCCCGCCAAGTAAGGTCAGTCCAGCCCCGAAATACCAGGCAATTCTCCTCTGAACAAGGAACATGACAACCCCAGATGATCGTTTCGGCCTCCTATGGGCCTCGTCAGTGAGGTGCAGCCACATTCCTCTAAGCACACTGGGCAAGGAGTCCACGTCTGGTTTCCCCCATCACCCATAGGGAGACTTCCCCAGGGTCATAATAATTTGCATACAAAGAGAGAAGCGCTCTACCAGGAACAAACAACAGCTCAGTGGCTTGTTCTATGGCGATTTACCACCCGGAAGCAGCCTCTTTTAGACCAGTGTGCTTTTCACAGAAGAAAACTTTCCTGAAGTATATCAGTCTGATCCCGCCAAGTAAGGTCAGTCCAGCCCCGAAATACCAGGCAATTCTCCTCTGAACAAGGAACATGACAACCCCAGACGATCGTTTCGGCCTCCTATGGGCCTCGTCAGTGAGGTGCAGCCACATTCCTCTAAGCACACTGGGCAAGGAGTCCACGTCTGGTTTCCCCCATCACCCATAGGGAGACTTCCCCAGGGTCATAATAATTTGCATACAAAGAGAGAAGCGCTCTACCAGGAACGAACAACAGCTCAGTGGCTTGTTCTATGGCGATTTACCACCCGGAAGCAGCCTCTTTTAGACCAGTGTGCTTTTCACAGAAGAAAACTTTCCTGAAGTATATCAGTCTGATCCCGCCAAGTAAGGTCAGTCCAGCCCCGAAATACCAGGCAATTCTCCTCTGAACAAGGAACATGACAACCCCAGACGATCGTTTCGGCCTCCTATGGGCCTCGTCAGTGAGGTGCAGCCACATTCCTCTAAGCACACTGGGCAAGGAGTCCACGTCTGGTTTCCCCCATCACCCATAGGGAGACTTCCCCAGGGTCATAATAATTTGCATACAAAGAGAGAAGCGCTCTACCAGGAACGAACAACAGCTCAGTGGCTTGTTCTATGGCGATTTACCACCCGGAAGCAGCCTCTTTTAGACCAGTGTGCTTTTCACAGAAGAAAACTTTCCTGAAGTATATCAGTCTGATCCCGCCAAGTAAGGTCAGTCCAGCCCCGAAATACCAGGCAATTCTCCTCTGAACAAGGAACATGACAACCCCAGACGATCGTTTCGGCCTCCTATGGGCCTCGTCAGTGAGGTGCAGCCACATTCCTCTAAGCACACTGGGCAAGGAGTCCACGTCTGGTTTCCCCCATCACCCATAGGGAGACTTCCCCAGGGTCATAATAATTTGCATACAAAGAGAGAAGCGCTCTACCAGGAACGAACAACAGCTCAGTGGCTTGTTCTATGGCGATTTACCACCCGGAAGCAGCCTCTTTTAGACCAGTGTGCTTTTCACAGAAGAAAACTTTCCTGAAGTATATAGGATATAGAGTTATGTAATGTCATCTCAGGAATTAATATGTTGTGGTGGGCTGATATCTTTTCTCTCACTATTGTGGATGTTTTCTTTTTCTTTTCTTTTTTTAAATAACCAATACAAATGTTAAAAGATAATATTGTATCTCTTGGCTGTTCTAAGATTAGTTCTTGTGTGTTTGTATATATAGATAGAGATATATACACATACACACATGTATATATAGACAACACATTCAACTGATGCAAAATGTGGTGATAGTTTTACACAGATGTTTGCGATATATGTTATCAAAAGTGACACAAAAAAGTCTTGGGTTTTTTTCATTCTGTGTGGTGCTTTTTTAGCTGTTGTTGGGTATTTATATAAATTAAAGGGATATTCCAGCCAAAATTGGAAACCACATGGGTGCATTTCAGTATTGAACAGAAGCAGTTTTGTAATATACATGCATTAGCAAAAATGCTTCTAATAAAAGCTATAACTGTTTCATAAGTGTATTTAAGTATGCACCGTGCACCAGCATTTTTACCACAGCACTTGCTCAGAGAGCCTAAGGTACTTGTACCATCTGGTAATTACTCAATTTGTTAATTGCTGACATGAAACAAAACCCAGTGATGATCTGAGCATCTGCAATATTTAAAATGTGGGTGCAGTGACAATATCTAGCTATGCTTCACATGCACGTGCATAGAAAAATGTTAACACTAATACAGTGATAACTTTTACTAGAAGCATTTTTGCTAATACAGGTATATTGCAAATATGTTTCTATTCAAAGATGTAATTCATCTATGTACATTTATATTTTGACTGGAATGTCCCTTTAAAGTTATTTTCTAAAAGTGCTAGATCAGTGAAACTGAGTGCAAACATCTCAAAACAGCTTTAGCATAGGGATGTGAAATTATTTAACAGCAAAGGGTTAACATAGCAGTTTTTATAAGTTGTGTTTAGAATGTGGTATGCAGATTCTGTGTAGTAAGTTTGTAAAGGAAATTTTCATTTATAATACAGTTACACTATAATCCAGTAGATGGCACTAGATGAAAATGTAAAATACAAAATGATCAGAGGATTTAATTGGAAAACCGTTATTACTCACCCCACACCTTGACTATACTTAAGGTGCAATAAACTTCCTTATATACTTTTTAAGGGGATTTCTGTAGAAAAAGAATGTTGATAAACTTGTTTTTTCTGGGGTAAAATCTAGCAGTAGGTTTGTTACATCATAAGCCTATTTTTAGTACAGTATGATATACTGTCGTTTTCTCTTTTTGTGTATTATGGGATGCTAAATAGCTGTCTGCTGCTGTTTGTCTCTGTTGTATATGATTCTATACAATGCTTATTAAAAACTCTGCAGAACATATTTGGAGATTTCTCACAGGATTCTGGCAAGTGTCTGAATCCATAACCATAAGGATATTTGCATTTTTTTTTTATCCCCTCTGTCAAACAATTAGATGAGTATTTTGCAAAGTTGAAAACTACTAGAAACACACTATGTTACTTCTGCATAAATGTGTAGCACAGACTCGGGCTAATATTTCACTTAGTGAATAATTATATTTAAAGGGACAGTCTAGTGTAAAACAGTTGTAGATTTTGTTTGATCATTTTAGTTTTAAACAAATAAACATGTTTCACTATTTTGCATTAAACAGATTGTAAACGTTGTGCTTCTATGAGAAATACATGCATAAAACAGCCGGAAGAGTGCCATAGATATGTAACCACCAATCAGCAGCTGTGTTTTTTTTTCTAGGGGTTAAACACAGTGAAAAAAATGAATTTGTTCGAGGTACAAAAACAGAGCTTTGCACTTTATACTAGAATGTCACTTTAAAAGGAATACTCCAACATTTTCTAAATGCATATGAAAGTGCAGAGTTATTATACAAAGACAATTTCTGTAAAGTACTTTTTAAAGCCCTCACAAATATATCTAGTGTCTGTGCGTGTACTTGGTTTAATGTGTATTTCATCTAAATTAGTTTAAAAATATTTTCATAAAAAACATTTTGTAACTGGTCACAGCAAAGGAAGGAAGATACAATTCAAGAGGCTTTTTGAGGGTGTGTTCCTCAGGCCTGAAAAACCATGCATATTTTTCTAATATAATTACAGTTTTACATTTTTTTAAAGTAGTTTTTTGTCTGCAGATTGTTTACAATGCAGTGAATAATAATGTCTGATACATAAGTAAAAATTTATGTTATTGTCCCTTTAAGTAATCTCTGCAATAAAATGCCACATGTGTGATATAATAACTTACCGGAAAGCGTTCTCTTCTCAGCTCTGTTATTTTAATTTAAACACATTATTCCTTTCATATATTTTCCAGAAGCAAGATTCATTCTGCATTTTTATAGCTTTTGTGGAATCACATCAACTATTTGAGTTTTCATTGTCAGATTTTTCCTTCTAAACTTTGTGTGATCTATTTCCTGGCTATCTTTACTCCTCAAGTGCCAGAGAAAACGAATGCTCTGCATAATCGTGCACAGGCCTTTCTGTCAGGGAAAGGGTTAAAAGGAAGTACCAAAAGACCATAAAGAAGTTTAACCTATTTCAAACACAGGGAAAAAGTATTTTCTTAAAAAAACAGACATATGTTTATGTATTTGAATACATTTTATTTTGGAAACTTTCCCAGTTGTTAAAGGATTATTTGCTCCAGGAAGTATGTTTGCCTGACATAACAGCATGTCTTGTGGGAATGTATCATACCATACAGCTACCTTTTAAAATAAGTAGCCCCCAAAAATATGCTGCTCTAGGCACAGGTCTAGTTGGCCAAAATATGCCCCTGTTAACAGTTAAAGGGACAGTAAAGCCAAAATGAAGCTTTCGTGAGTCAGATAGAGCTTGCAATTTTAAACAAGTTTCCAGTTTACTTGTATTATCTAATTTGCTACGTTCTTTTGGCATCATTAGTTGAAAAGCATACCTAGGAAGGTTCAGCAGCAGCAAAGCACTACTGGGAGCTAGCTGTTGATTCACATTAGTTTACCAGAAGTATTTATCAAGGTCCCAGAAGTGCATTGCTGCTCCTTCAACAAAGGATATCATGATAATGAAGCAAATTTGCTAATAGCAGTAAATTGGAAAGTTGTTTAAAATTGAATGTTGTAACTGAATTCTAAAAGAAAAATGTTAGGTTTCATATCCCTTTAGATGTCGAACTAAAGAGAAATATACCCAATAAAGCAGCTAACTCAAAGGTTTAGTTACATGCAGTAAAACAACTTTGCAATATACTTTCATGGTTTATTTTGCCCCCTTTCATGTAATTTAGCTCTGAAAATTGTGGCTTTTCTCATTTTCAAGTGAAAAAACCCACTGCAGATTTCTCAAGGCTAACCATGCTACATTTAGCTTTAAAAGAAAAGAACTCGTAAAGAATACTTTTTATACTAACAAAATGTCTGTGGCTAGCCTTATGAGCTACACACTTGAGCCCAGACTGGCTCCTCCAAATGTGGCAAGTGGTGTATGGTGTTTGACTATTAAAAAACAATTCCAGCAAACAAGTAGTTAATTTGTTTAAAATATATATATATGGATGATGTGTTATTCAATAGCAAGACAACAAACATGTTTACTGTCCTTTTAATTGAGGCCAGTAATTCACTTAAGATAGACTAAAAAGTCAAAAGTAGTGATGAGATATATTAGATCATCTCGCCAGAGCAGAGAGGTTTATATCATCAGGCCCTAAGAGAGAAGCTATGTGTTTCCAGCCCACCGAATAAGAGGCACAATGTACCGGCGTGTAGTGGTGGGATTCTGCCAGTTCTCACCAGTTCTTGCAAACATGTTCCTAAAAGTTCTCAAGAACTGGTGGTTGGGTGATGCCATCTTCCTTAATGGGAGTATACAATGTATGAGAAATTCCTTCTTATTTCAATCAAGGCATTATACAGCCTTTTTATTTGATATAGGCAATTGTTTTTAAGAAGTTGAACCAGTGAGGCTTAAAGTGTGAAGGTTCTAAAATCACCGCACTAATGTCCTACCTTTTTATATTGCAAAGAATTTAGAGAACCTGTTGCTAAAATTTCTGAATCCCACCACTTCGCGCATGCATGTTTAACCAAGGGTGCCAATTGTGCCAGCCATTTTGCCTCTTTCTTCAGATTATCATTCTAAGTTACACTTTTTATGATGGTTTGTTAAAGGGACACTAAACGATGGAAAAAAGTTAGCATAAATCTCTATATCCATATTTGGTTTTTATATTTGTAATTGGCTTTGCGTGTCATATTATTACTGTTTTCTAGATATTCTGCTTAAAAAAATTATTGATTTCCAAACCCACCCTTTTAAGATCAATTTTGAAGAACAAATCATTCTCGATAACCTGAGTTATCAAGATGTCCGACTTAGTCTGTACTGCGCATGCGCAATCTTTCTTACACGTCATCCTATACGTCAAGTAGCTTGATTTGGGTAAGTGAGGAATTGAAGCGGCAATCTGCGCATGCGCGAATGCCCGTATTGTATTGCGCATGCGCCGGGTGACGGTAAGATGCGATAATGATTTGGGTAAGTGAGGTATCGAAGCGGCAATCTGCGCATGCGCGAATGCCTGTATTGTATTGCGCATGCGCTGGGTGACGGTAAGATGCGATAATGATATGCAGGAAATCGCAGTGTGATTGGAGACTGATTTTTGCATTGAATGCACTATACACAGGGATTTGGCTTTGATGACGTCTTTTCCAAAATGTAATATAACATTTTATTCTGCTTCTAACACTCGTTTTAATGTCAAAGTGGGTACGTTTTGATAGTTGAGGTCTGTAGATACGTTTGTGATAATTTATTAATAATGAAAAAACCAAAGTTTTGGAATCCTTTAAGACTCTGGAATAGAATTTATGGTTTTGCATAAAGGACAATGAACATAGGTGTACTTCATGTTACAAACTCTTCACTTACCCTTCCCTTTGTATGAGCAAGTTTCACAAAGTATACCTGTGGAACACCTGAACTCTGATGCCAATGTTGCCCACCCTGCCTGTACCACAGGCCCCTAGCAACAAGAGTTTCCATTCAGAGTTTGAGCAATCTGTGGGGTTGCATAGGCCAGAATGGAGTTGGAGTTGGGTAGTCTTGAGGCACAATTGGGAAGTCCTGAATGTGGATAGGCTGTTCTAGGGCAGGTTAGGTAGTCACAGACTGGCTGCACATGTTTAAAGGTTTTCTGTGGGCAATCTCCAGTTTCTTCTGTAGAACCTGGGACATTAATCCCTTCACTACCGGGAATATAAGAGAGAAACTTGTACAAAGTACCAGACAATTTTTAGCAATTTTGTTCCATTTAAATAGAAATAGAGCTTTTGTTTTTTATTTACCTATGAAGACTATATATATATTTTAAAGTAGACAACCAAAAGTATTTAATCTAGGCCCATTTCAGTATATTTCATGCCACTATATGGCCTTCAAATACGATTATATAAAAAAAATTGTTAACTTTTTCGCAAACTTTAGGTTTTTCACTTAAAATATTTACACACAACTACTGAAGTCATAAATAAAATGGCTGTAAAAGCTTCTCTGGGATCCCCTTTGTTGAGAAACAGCATACATGTGTGGCTTTGCCATTGGCTTTTGGCAATTAGAAGGCTGCTCATTTCAGCTGCGCACCACACTTCTGAAATTCCTGTCAGTGAAGGAGTTAATCAGTTAGCTTGTTAGGTTATTTTTTGCTGTAGTGTAGAGATTACCCTCCAACCTAAAACCTCCCACCCCCTGATCCCTGCTTGATCCCTCCCAAACAACTTTTTTCTAATACATTTATTTCTGTAGTGTAGGGGTCTCTCCTCATCCTCCCACCTCCCTGATCCCCCTCCAACAGCTCTCTTACCCTCCCACTGCCTGCCATTATATTTGTTACTTACCAGTAATTTATTACTTTTACTAGTTTATTAATTTTTTTTTTTCTGTAGTGTTGGGGCCCACACCCCTTCCAAGCGATTAATGTAGTGTCCCACCTCCCCCTCCAAACATTAATTTCTGTAGTTTAGGTCCCCATCCCTCCCTCTCCCCTGCCTATTTACTTTTCTGTAGTGTCTGTGCCATTAATCCCAGCTCCTCACTGGGCCGCCCACCTGTCTCCCTCCTTCCCTTCCACTGCTCCCACTCGGCACCAACAAATGAACGTGACAAAGAGTGACACAGACAGTAAAGATCCAGCAATCTGGCATCATATGGTAAGAGAGCCCCAGCTGCAGTCTCCACTGTCTAAGGATGCTCCACAGTGTTGGACGTAGATACTATGTAAACACAGTACGCTGTGCAAAATACTGTGTGATGTAGTACCTACGTCCAATTGGCGCAAGGGGTTAATTAAAAATCTGGGACAGTTGGGAGTTCTGCTGAAATCCTTTTGCCAGCCACATTAAAGGAGAGATTAATGTTAAATATTTTCTCACCATATTTTAAGCATTTTATCCTCTAACGTCTGAGGGCAGTTATCTTTCCTTGCAATATATTTTCTCTCTGTGATTAGTTAAATATTGGAATGTTACAGTTATAAGGATTCTTCTCCTCCACTGTTTCCACTAAACTAAACATACTATGTGTTGATATGTTTTATCTTGACTGTAAAGCACTAGAGAGTGACTAATGGATTAGCAATGTTAAAAAGATAGTAAACAGTATTAGATTGTAATATAAACTATTTAATTATGTGTAGTTAAAAAAACAAAGTACTGTCATTATTTATTTTGCTCCATTTAATTTAATTCCACTGCGTTTCTATAAATTAATTGGTGCCGTTATGTTTGAACTTAAAGGGTTAAAGGGATATTAAACCCAATTTTTTTTCTTTCATGATTCAGATAGAATATGCAGTTTTAAGCAACTTTCTAATTTACCCCTGTTATCAATTTATTTTTGTTCTCTTTGTATCTTTATTTGAGCCAGCCCATTTTTGGTTCAGAACCTGGACAGTGCTTGCTTATTGGTGGCTAAATGTAGCCACCAATCAGCAAGTGCAACCTAGGTGCTGGATGAAAAATGGTCCAGCTTTTAAGCTTACATTCTTGCTTTTCAAATAAAGATACCAAGAGAATGAAGAAAATGTGATAATAGGAGTAAATTAAAAAATTGCTTAAAATTGCATGCTCTATCTGAATCATGAAAGAAAAAAATGTTGGTTTCATATCCCTTTAACCTAAAAACTAAACCTTTACACTTATATTTTCAGCATTAAAACATCTAAAATAATTGTAAAAATGCTCCAGTAACTTTACAGCCGAGAGCTGGAGTTCCTGAGCTACAGGCATCTGCCGGGTCAGCTCCAAGGGAGGGCATTGGGGGGCAATGCCCACCCAAATGGAATGCTGTGCCCCCTCAAAAAATATTGATATGATCATACGCTTTAAAAAATAATAAATACAATAATGAATTGTTATGTAATGCTGCATGCTGGGGGCGGAGTTAGCTGCCAAACTGTGAGGTCGCATCACGCATCTGCAAGGAGCTTTGTATCTTAACCTCTTATTTGGAATTGGAAGTTAATTAGAGACTTTTTGGACTTGTCTTTAACCCTATTAATTTTACCTAACTATTGTGAGTTACTCATTTTCTTAAACAATAGACATTGATAAGAATATGATTGTATCATATAAATATGTCTATAAATTGCTAATGGCTTCTATCGATGCCTCAAAAGTGCACTGTGATCTTAGGCCGAGCCTAAGATCACAGTGCACTTTTGAGGCGTTATTAGAAGCCAGTAGCCATTTATAGACTTATATGTATATGATACAATCATATTCTTATAGGTTCACAGTACATAGGTTGTATTTAGTAGCCTGATATCCATTCGTTATTGCGAAACAGGTATAGCTAAATCTAATCTACAAAATTACCAGTACCTGAAAACCTAGTAGCTGTTGCAAGCAAAGGGGTTCATTGTATTGGGGGGTTTGGGGTGCATGGCTGTTTAGGGGGCATGATTGAGATTTGAGAATGAGTTTAAGGGTTTTGGATCAGGGTGATTAAGGGGTGAATTGTTTTTAAGGATCTTATTGCACTGGGGGTCTCAAGTTTAATGGCTCTGTTTTAGTGCACTGCATAGGATTTAGACTTCATTCTTTTACCTAGTGATTTAGCACATATTCTGCAAATGTTGATAGTGGGGGATAAGCCAGCCAGAAGCTACACTTTACTGCAGAATATGTAGGTCTGCTCTTATTTTGACTCTCATACAAGCTTTGTAAATGCGTGCCCCCTCGTGAAACAAAAATGCCCCTCCATTTCATTCATTCTGGAGCCGACCCTGGGCATCTGCCTGCATATGGAACTGGTGCACGATCAGAGACTTTTGCCGGGAGTAGGGTGGGCGGTCTAGCAGTGGAGGGAGTGGGATGGCCCTACAATGCAGAAAGAAAAAAAAGAGGGAGGGATGGAGAGCTAGACTACAGAAAAAGGTGGGGTGGGGGTTCCCTAACTAATGATCACCAGAGGGGGGGACCACTACATTTAACAAAATGTTTTTAAAAAATTTAAAAATATTTGTATTTTATAGTTACTGGCAGGCAGCTGCCAGTACTAAAGATGGCCACAAGTAGTGGGAGGTAGAGGGTTAGAGAGCTATTGGGGAATCGGGGAGTTGGGAAGATTGAGGAAGATCACTACACTGGAGAAAAAAAAAATATAAAAAAAAGAAATAATAATTTAAAAAAAAACTAAACTGCGTTCTAGCAGACTGTCTGCCAGTACCTAAGATGGTGATGGACGGGGGGAGGGAGTGAAGAGAGCTGTTTGGGAGGGTTAAGTAGGGATCAGGGGGAAATTAACCTAACAAGCTACCAGATTAACCCCTTCACTGCTGGGAATGAGACGTGTAGTTAGCAGCCATTTAATTACCAAAAGCAATAGCAAAGCCATGTATGTCTGCTATTTCTGAACAAAGGGGATCACAGAGAAGCTGTTACAACCATTTGTCATGATTGCACATCAGGGGAGTACATGTCAGGAGCATTGTCTCCTAATTTTTAACTCAGCTTACTCCTTTTTCTATAACACGGTCCTGAAATAATCTCAGCCAGTATAAAGATAATTATAGCTCCCGCTATAGAAGGAGCTTAGCCTTAGATAGTAGATGTGATAAACAGGCTCCCTATTGCAGATAGCATATTATACTTATAATAACGGCATATGATTTCAGGCAACCCCATTATGCTTTACCTAGGAGTTTACATAGTTTTAATTTAGCATGTATGTGTTGTGCTTGTTTGTTATATAATCCCAATAAAGTAATTGTGCATGATGTATGTATGAAATCTTTTTTGACCTATTTTTTCTATGCACTATATTATGTTGTATGGAAGGTGCAGCAAACCTTTTTTTGCACATTTATTCTTTTGTGCATTTTCAGTAAAAGTACTGTTTGGCTAAAATGTGAGTCTGTCAAAAGAACTGAAATAAGGGGGCAGTTTGCAGAGGCTTAGATACAAGGTGATTACAGAGGTAAAATGTATATTAATATAACTGTGTTGGTTATGCAAAACTAGGGAATGGATAATAAAGGGATTATCTATCTTTTAAAACAATAACAATTCTGGTGTAGGCTGTCCCTTTAAGTGATTTGTTTTTTTAATAAATTATGGATACCTTTTGCATTTTCATTAGCCTGTTCAATAAAAATTTGCTTTGGATTCCATTAAAGTGGTCAAGGTCAGAGTATCTCTTATTACAATTAGAAAAAATTTTCTGTTTTTTTGTGGTTTGAAGCATCTGTTGCTAACAAGTACAGGTAGCCCTGAGTTTACGCCGGGGTTAGGTTCCAGAAGGAATGGTTGTAAATTGAAACCGTTGTAAATGGAAACCCAGTTTATAATGTAAGTCAATGGGAAGAGAGGGAGATAGGTTCCAGGCTCCTCTCAAAATTGTCATAAGTAACACCTAATACATTATTTTTAAAGCTTTGAAATGAAGACTTTAAATGCTAAACAGCATTATAAACCTAATAAAATAATCACACAACACAGAATATATAATTAAACTAAGTTAAATGAACAAAAACATTTGCTTAACAGCATTATAAACCTAATAAAATAATCACACAACACAGACTTCACCTGCATTTTTCTGCAAACAGTTCTTTCTATGCATTCCAATCTGGACTGATTTATAGACAGGTAGATCTTGTTCCTTTGAAATCTGCTCGATAGCTCAGGTCTGGTTAAACTGATTAATTTCAGCTTGCTTGGCTTTGCTGCAACACAAACGGACAGTTCCACCTACTGGCTATTTTAATAAATGCACTGCTTCTCAATGCTTTTCAATAGCAGTCACATGACTGGAAAAAAAGGTTGTTATTCTGAAACGGTGTAAATTGAACCGTTGTAAAACGAGGGCCACCTGTATACATTTTTAAGGGGATTACTTAAAATACAAAGAAAATATTTTACACTCCTTGGTGCAAAAACATTCTTTACTATCATTTTGACCTTTGTTCGGCCACAAGACATTTTTTCTAAAAGCACCAGAGTCACTAAACATCTCCTTTAAAAGTGTGATGCCACAATCCATGTTGTTATAGCTAAGGTTTTACAGTATGGTAAACAAATGCAAGCTCACCTGCTACAACCTTCCTTTCTATTCTATTTTTGCTAAAGTTAGGAGAATGGAAAAAACTTGAGATTTTAACTGAATATTTGGCGTCCTCTTTGGTCTTGTGACCTACAAGAAATCAGAGAGATGATTAAGCTAGCAGGTGTCACTAAAATGTTAAAATTTGTAGTGTAAAAAAACGCTTGCAGAAAGAGCAGTTTACCTTGAATTTATTACACTGCACTGGTCCAATCCACCAATCCCACTTTGATAGATATATACACATATACTTTGCTTCTTTTTTGGTGGTGTTTTTGCTCTGTCATCTTCCTCATTACTGCTCATGATGTAGTCCTCAAACCTAAGAATTCTGTAAAAGACGAGTGGTAAAGAACTCAATTATGGACACATCTAGTAGCTTGTTCTCCATTTACATATATTCATCTGAGTTGTTGTTTTTTTTTCATATTCTATGATGCAGCAATCAAACAATTTGAAATCACTGAACTTTCTCTTACTTAAAATGTAGCAGATAGAGCTGTTTCTGCAGAGCATCCCGGTGCAATCCATCTAAGCTGTTCTGGAATCCGTACTTTGATAACGTTTGGAATCATAGGATGTGATCCGATCAATTCACAGCAAAACTTCTTCGGTTTTCTATGCTTGGTTTTTTTTCTATTACAAGACAAGAAGATTAGAATCCATTTCTAAAAGAAATCTACATATTATTCTGCAATTGACAATCAATAAGTTTATTAATATACTTTAAATTCAACAGACAGGTTGTATAATGTATATGAAAAAAACACTTCCCATTTTGCACTCACATAGTGTACATGATTGACCAAAATTCAGGATAATAATCATTAAGTATGTAAACAGATTTTCACAAGATATATATACAGTATATTGCAGAAAAATCATTAGATAAACTAAAGGATTGTTATCGACTCCATAGTTATCTATGGTCGGTAGTGCAAATATTACATTCTCTAATCTACCACAACATGTACACTTTTCATTAGAATGCACCTTTTAAAAGGGACATGAAAACCAAAACTTTTCTTTAAGCATTTAGAAAACATACATTTTTAAACAACTTTTCAATTGACAACTTTGCTTCATTCTCTTGCTATCCTTTGATGAAGGAGCAGTAATGCATTACTGTGAGCTAGCTGAACACACATGTAAGCCATTGACAAGAGGCATATATAGGCTGCCACCAATCAGCAGCTAGCTCCCAGCTCCTGAGCCTTTCAATAAAGGATACCAAGAGAACTAAGCAAATTAGATAATGGAGCGTTCAATTTAAACAATTTTCCAATTTACTTCTATCTGAATAAGGAAGGCAACATTTTGGATTTCATGTACCTTAAAGTGCCATTAAACAATTAAACATGTTGAGGTCTGTGCATATCCTAAAAGGGCTAATTATGTATATATAGTTTGCATACAAAAAAAATTACTGGCAAGTATTTAAAAAATTAATTTAAAATAAGCAAAATTAGTTACATAGCTATGCTGTCTGGAGTAGGCTGATCCACCCCCCTTATCAGTGTTTAGCATCAGAAACACAGGCATTGTATTTCACATTTATTTGCTTCTAGGCATGCTCCAGCACATAATGAGTGTTCACTTCTGCATTCTACCAAGCAATGGTAGATATAGATACAGCCATAGAAGGAAATATGTGGGGGGAGTTAGAGCTGTACAATTTGGAAACTTCAAAGAAAGGGTTAATGGCGAGACACTGCAGTATAAATTTGCAGGTAAAGTAATTAAAGTACATATTATTATATCACTCAGTACTTTGCCCAGCATACTGTGTTGACATTGTACTGTGGCACACTGTCTGTGTCAGTCTCTGTAACAATCATTGTTGGTGTTAAGGGGAAGTGGTGGGAGGGAAGGAGGAAAACTGGTGGATCGGTCCAATGGAGGATGGGGGTGGGAGGGGCGGAGTTCCCTACGCCACAGAAAATAATTTACAGCAGAGAAGAGGGAGGGATGGGACTCTATGCTATGGAAAAACTTGGCTGGAGTGGGGAGAGGGACCTTACGCTAAAGACAAAATGGTATCTTGGAGGGGGAAAGTTCCGCTACACTACAGAAAAAAAAAAAAATTGATTTGTTACTAGCAGGCAGTAACAAAGATCACGGCTAGCACTCGGAAGAGGGAGGTATACAGAGCTGTTTAGGGGGAGGGGGATTAGGGAGGTGGGTGTTTGAGGAGGGTTCCCAGAATTTAAAAAATATATATATTAATAATAATGTCTGCAAGTACCTTAGATGGTGGTGACCAGTGGGGCATGAGGGACGGAAGAGAGCTGTTTTGGAGGGATCAGGGGGTGGGAGGTGTCAGCTAAAATTAACCTTACAAGCTACCTGATTAACCCCTTCACTGCCGGGAATTTCTGAAGTGTGGTGCGCAGCTGCTGCCTTGTAATTGCCAAAAAAATGGCAAAGCCATTCATTTCTGCTGTTTCTGAACAGAGGGGATCACAGATAAGCTTTTAAAACCATTTATCTTATGACTGCAGAGGTTGTGTGTAAATAATTTAAGTGAGAAACCCAAAGCTGGTAAAAAAGTTAAACATTTTTTTTTATATGATTGTATTTGGCGGTGAAACTGTGGCATCAAATATACCAAAATGAGCCTAGATCAATACATTGGGTTGTGTACCTTAGAAATATATATATAGTTTTCAGGGGTTAATTTTGAGAATTTGGGCTGTTCTGCTATACCAAATTAGAGTTAGCCCATTGCATTATTTTAGACATAGCTGCAGAAAATGACCTTAAAATGATCAAAAATAATAACAAAAATAATTATAGATATATACTTGTTTGGTCTTAAATTAAAATTTTTGGGTAAATTTACAATAATTTCTGAATTCTGTGAATAAATAAATAGCTAGTACGTCATCCTCTGAAAGCTCTCTTTCTGCAAATATATATATATATATATATATACAGGTGACCCTCGTTTTACAACGGTTCAATTTACACCGTTTCAGAATAACAACCTTTTTTTCCAGTCATGTGACTGCTATTGAAAAGCATTGAGAAGCAGTGCATTGATTAAAATAGCCAGTAGGTGGAGCTGTCCGCTTGTGTTGCAGCAAAGCCAAGCAATCTGAAATTAATCAGTTTAACAAGACCAGAGCTATCAAGCAGATTTCAAAGGAACAAGATATTCCTGTCTATAAATCAGTCCAGATTGGTATGCATAGAAAGAACTGTTTGCAGAAAAATGCAAGTGAAGTCTGTGTTGTGTGATTATTTTATTAGGTTTATAATGCTGTTTAGCAAATGTTTTTGTTAATTTAACTTAGTTTAATTATATATTCAGTGTTGTGTGATTATTTTATTAGGTTTATAATGCTGTTTAGCATTTAAAGTCTTAATTTCAAAGCTTTAAAAATAATGTATTAGGTGTTACTTATGACCATTTTGAGAGGGGCCTGGAACCCAACTCCCTCACTTCCCATTGACTTACATTATAAACTGGGTTTCAATTTACAACCATTCCTTCTGGAACCTAACCCCGGCGTAAACTGAGGGCTACCTGTATATATATATATATATATATATATATATATATATATATATATATATATATATATATATATATATATATATATATAAATATAGTGGATATAAAAAGTCTACACACCCCTGTTAAAATGGCAGGTTTCTGTGATGTAAAAAAAAATGAGACAAAGATAAATCATTTCAGAACTTTTTCCACCTTTAATGTGACCAATAAACTATGCAACTCAATTGAAAAACAAACTTAAATCTTTTAGGTGAAGGGAAGTAAAAATAAAATAATATGGTTGCATAAGTGTGCACACCCTTAAACTAATATTTTGTTGGAGCACCTTTTGATTTTATTACAGCATATTACAGAACTCAGTCTTTTTGGGTATGAATCTATCAGCATCGCACATCTTGACTTGGCAAGATTTGCCCACTCTTCTTTGAAAAAAAAACTCTCTCACTCTCACTCTCACTCTCTCTCTCTCTCTCTCTCTCTCTCTCTCTCTCTCTCTCACACTCTCTCACACTCTCTCACACTCTCTCACACTCTCTCACACTCTCACTCACTCTCACTCACTCACTCTCACTCTCACTCTCTCACTCACTCACTCTCACTCTCTCTCTCTCACTCACTCACTCTCTCTCACTCTCATATCACTATGGCTTACTAGTCATGGGCTAAGAGCTACTTGCCCAGGTGGAAAAATGTTACTAGTCCACTCAATATTAAAGATAGGAAAATGTAAAATTTCTAAGTTATCCACTGCAATTTTAAAGTTTTCAGGGACTAGTGGACTTTAAAATTGCAGCGGATAACTATATATGTATGTGTGTGTGTATATATATATATATGTATATATATATATATAGTTTTCATAGGTAAATCAAAAAATCAAAGGGTCTATTTCTGTTTAAACAGAGTGATAGCAAAAATGCTAAAACTTCTCTGGTACTTTGAGCCAGTTTTTCTTTGAGATTAACAGTACTGAAGGGGTTAAAGGACCATTATTTACAGTAGAATTGCACAGTAAACAAATGCATAATCAAAATACAATGTAGTAACATATTATCGGATAGATTACGAGTTGTGCGCTAGGCTTAAAAAGCAGCGTTAAGAGGTCCTAACGCTGCTTTTTAACGCCCGCTGGTATTACAAGTCTTGAAGGTACAGGCTTACCGCTCACTTTTTTGGCCAGACTTGGAAATACCGCAAATCCACTTACGTAAATTGCGTATCCTATTTTTTCAATGGGACTTGCATAGCGCCGGTATTACGAGTCTGCCAAACAGTGAGCGGTAGACCATCTCCTGTCAAGACTGGTACCGCATTTTAAAGTCAGTAGTTAAGAGTCTTACAATACAACGCCGTAGCATAAAACTCTTAACTAAAGTGCTAAAAAGTACACTAACACCCATAAACTACCTATTAACCCCTAAACCGAGGCCCTCCCACATCGCAAACACTTTAAAAAAAATAATTAACCCCTAATCTGCCGAACCGGACATCGCCGCCACTATAATAAATATATTAACCCCTAAACCGCCACACTCCCGCCTTGCAAACATTAGTTAAATATTATTAACCTCTAATCTGCCGTTCCTAACATCGCCGACACCTACCTACATTTATTAACCCCTAATCTGCCGCCCCCAACGTCGCCGCCACTATACTAAAGTTATTAATTCCTAAATCTAAGTCTAACCCTAACACCTCCTAACTTAAATATAATTAAAAGAAATTGAAATAAATATTCCTATCATTAACTAAATTATTCCTATTTAAAACTAAATACTTGCCTATAAAATAAACCCTAAGCTAACTACAATATAACTAATAGTTACATTGTAGCTAGCTTAGGGTTTAATTTTATTTTACAGGCAAGTTTGTATTTATTTTAACTAGGTAGAATAGTTACTATTAACTATTTAATAACTACCTAGCTAAAATAAATACAAAAGTACCTGTAAAATAAAACCTAACCTAAGTAACAATTACACCTAACACTACACTATAATTAAATGAATTCCCTAAATTAAATACAATGAAATACAATTAAATAAAATTAGCTAAAGTACCAAAAAAAAGCCACTAAATTACAGAAAATAATAAACAAATTACAAGATTTTTAAACTAATTACACCTAATCTAATCCCCCTAACAAAATAAAAAAGCCCCCCCAAAATAAAAAAAGCCCTACCCTACACTAAATTACAAATAGCCCTTAAAAGGGCCTTTTGCGGGGCATTGCCCCAAAGTAATCAGCTCTTTTACCTGTAAAGAAAAATTACAAATCCCCCCCCCAACATTAAAACCCACCACCCACACAACCAACCCTACTCTAAAACCCACCCAATACCCCCTTAAAGAAACCTAACACTAACCCCTTGAAGATCACCTTACCGGGAGAAGTCTTCATCCAACCGGGCCGAAGTCCTCAACGAAGCCGGGAGAAGTCTTCATCCAAGCCGGGCGAAGTGGTCCTCCAGACAGGCAGAAGTCTTCATCCAGACGGCATCTTCTATCTTCATCCATCTGGCGCGAAGCGGGTCCATCTTCAAGACATCCGACGCAGAGTATCCTCTTCATCCTACGGCTAACACTGAATGAAGGTTCCTTTAAATGACGTCATCCAAGATGGCGTCCCTTCAATTCCGATTGGCTGATAGAATTCTATCAGCCAATCGGAATTAAGGTAGAAAAAATCCTATTGGCTGATGCAATCAGCCAATAGGATTGAAGTTCAATCCTATTGGCTGATCCAATCAGCTAATAGGATTGAGCTGGCATTCTATTGGCTGTTCCAATCAGCCAATAGAATGCCAGCTCAATCCTATTGGCTGATTGCATCAGCCAATAGGATTTTTTCTACCTTAATTCCGATTGGCTGATAGAATTCTATCAGCCAATCGGAATTGAAGGGACACCATATTGGTCTTGAAGATAGACCCGCTCCGCGCCGGATGGATGAAGATAGAAGATGCCGTCTGGATGAAGACTTCTGCCCGTTTGGAGGACCACTTCGCCCGGCTTGGATGAAGACTTCTCCCGGTTTCGTTGAGGACTGCGGCCTGGTTGGGTGAAGACGTCTCCCGGTAAGGTGATCTTCAAGGGGTTAGTGTTAGGTTTTTTTAAGGGGGTATTGGGTGGGTTTTAGAGTAGGGTTGTGTGGGTGGTGGGTTTTAATGTTGGGGGGGATTTGTAATTTTTTTTACAGGTAAAAAAGCTGATTACTTTGGGGCAATGCCCCGCAAAAGGCCCTTTTAAGGGCTATTTGTAATTTAGTGTAGGGTAGGACTTTTTTTATTTTGGGGGGGCTTTTTTATTTTGTTAGGAGTATTAGATTAGGTGTAATTAGTTTAAAAATCTTGTAATTTGTTTATTATTTTCTGTAATTTAGTGTTTGTTTGTTTTTTGGTACCTTAGCTCATTTTATTTAATTGTATTTAATTGTATTTAATTTAGGGAATTAATTTAATTATAGTGTAGTGTTAGGTGTAATTGTAACTTAGGTTAGGTTTTATTTTACAGGTACTTTTGTATTTATTTTAGCTAGGTAGTTATTAAATAGTTAATAGTAAATAGTTATTTAGTAACTATTCTACCTAGTTAAAATAAATACAAACTTGCCTGTAAAATAAAAATAAATCCTAAAATAGCTACAATGTAACTATTAGTTATATTGTAGCTATCTTAGGGTTTATTTTATAGGTAAGTATTTAGTTTTAAATAGGAATAATTTGTTAATGATAGGAATATTTATTTTGATTTCTTTTAATTATATTTAAGCTAGGGGGTGTTAGGTTTAGGGTTAGACTTAGGTTTAGGGGTTAATAACTTTAATATAGTGGCGGCGACTTTGGGGGCGGCAGATTAGAGGTTATTAAATGTAGGTAGGTAGCGTTGATGTTAGGGCCGGCAGATTAGGGGTTAATAATATTTCACTAATGTTTGTGAGGTGGGAGTGCGGCGGTTTAGGGGTTAATATGTTTATTATAGTGGCGGCGACGTTGGGGGCGGCAGATTAGGAGTTAATAAGTGTAGGTAGGTGGCGGTGACATTGGGGGCGGCAGAGTAGGGGTTAGTAAATATAATGTAGTGTTCGTCGATGTTGGGGGCAGCAGATTAGGGGTTCATAAGTATAATGTAGGTGGCGGCGATGTCTGGAGCGGCAGATTAGGGGTTAATAATTATAATGTAGGTGTCGGCGATGTTGGGGGCGGCTGATTAGGGGTTAATAAGTGTAAGATTAGGGGTGTTTATACTCGGGGTTCATGTTAGGGTGTTAGGTGTAGACATAGATTTTATTTCCCCATAGGAATCAATGGGGCTGCTTTAGTGAGTTTTACGCTGCTTTTTGCAGGTGTTAGACTTTTTTTCAGCCGGCTCTCCCCATTGATTCCTATGGGGAAATCATGCACAAGCACGTACGACCTGCTCACCGTTGACTTAAGCAGCACTGGTATTGGAGTGAGATTTAGAGCAAAATTTTGCTCAATGTTTACTTCTTGTCTTTTAACGACGGGTTTCTGAAAACTCGTAATACCAGCGCTGTAGGTAAGTGACCGGTGAGGAAAAACTGCTCGTTAGCACCGCACAGCCTCTAACGCAAAACTCGTAATCTAGCCGTATATGAGCAGATTTTTTTTTTCTGACAAATTTTGCATTTTCTTTTAATTGCCCTGCCCCTTGTATCATATGATAGCCAATCACAGACTGAAATGCGTATATACTGTGAACTCTTGCAGGTGCTCAGTAGGAGCTGTTGCCTCAGAAAGTGTGCCTAAGAAGGCTATACACAATTTGATAATGGAAGTAAATTGGATTGATTTTTATCTTATTTTATTCCCTGCTCTTTGCTTTCTTCTGTTTACTGTAGTAGTCATCACCTTTATCGTTTTCTTTATTCTAATTTTATTAACAGACGGGAAAGCCAACAAAGCAAAATGGATGATAAGCTGGCCATTGTGTCTGCTCCTGTACTTTACTGTACCCAACTGTGCTAAGCCCCGCTGGGAGAAATGGTTCATGGTAACATTTGCCTCCTCGTCTATATGGATAGCAGCTTTCTCCTATGTCATGGTCTGGATGGTAAGTTGGAAAATGTTGTTTTGCAAGAATTAAAAGACCATTAAATACAGTAGAATTGTATCATTTATAAATGCACAATAAAAAGACAATGCAATAGTACTTTGAATTTCAAAGTACCAGTAGATTTTTCAAAGATTTCCCTGACCACTGTATAATGTGACAGCCATCAGCCAGTCACAGACTCGTATACATATACAGTGTGAACTCTATTGCACATGCTTAGTAGTAGCTGGTGCCTCAGAAAGTGTGCATATAGACTGTAAACAAATCGATAAAAATGAAAGTAAAATGGAACGCTGTTCAAAATCGCATGCTCTTTCTGAATTAACGTTTGATTTTGACTTTAGTGTCCAGTGATTTAGACTTGAGTCAATTGACTCCCGTCCCCCTCCTCTATTAGACCTGACACACACAAACCACCACCTCCTTTTTTTCTGTCAAAGTTGGCTCCCAGACTTGAGACTCAACTTGAGACTTGACTTGAAAGTATCTTGCAAGGACTTGAGACTTGAAGGTAGAGACTTGACTTGAGACTTGGAGTAAAAGACTTGAATACATCACTGGTAGGGTCCCTAAAATATAGCTGTTCCCATAAACCTTTATTTATCCATCGTATCAGTGGCTGGTAGACATTCCATCATTAGATGCCAGTAGTTTAAGTAAATAAAGGTATAGTCAGGAATACAATAACCATGTTTACTGGATTAAAATGCTATAACTTTCATATAATGACTGCATGTACTAGAGACAGTTGTTTTAGTTTTCATAAATTCTATATGTAAAATACTACAAAAAATATGAAGAAGCAAAGCTAAAACCAGTGGGGGGGGGGGGACAAGAAATTTGGATAATGAGTCAAAATCACAAAAATAATCTTTTTTTATTAAAACATATCAAATGTTTTTATTGACTTTTGTTGACACATCAATAGAAAACTTTTCATTGAAAACAAGGAAGTAAATCTATGTAGAAAGTTTATAAACTGAATTATTTTTCCTTTACTTTTTTGAATAGTTTTACCTGCCTTTTCTTTCTTTGTTCCCCATAGGTTACTATAATTGGATTTACATTGGGAATTCCGGATGTAATTATGGGCATCACTTTCCTAGCTGCTGGGACCAGTGTACCAGACTGCATGGCAAGCTTAATTGTAGCAAGACAAGGTCTGTGGTGGTTTTATTTAATTTAAAGTATGCTTGGGCAGGATATTGATCACTGACATGTTATATCTTAGTTATCCTAAATGTAAACACGTGTTTTCTTTTTATCTCGTATCCCCCGATCAGACCAGTTTGTATCGTTTAAAAATGAGCTAATAACAAAAGTTATAGTTACTCATTTATATCTGTTTTAAAAGGGATACTAAACCCAAATTTCTTTCTTTCATGATTCAGAAAAGCATGCAGTTTTAAGCAACTTTCTAATTTACTCCTATTATCACATGTTCTTCCTTCTCTTGGAATCTTTATTTGAAAAAAGCAGGAATGAAAGCTTTGGAGTTGGCCCATTTTTGGTTCAGCACCCTGGATAGCGCTTGCTGATTGGTGGCTACATTTAGCTATCCAATCAGCAAGCACAACCCACGTACAGAACCTAAAATGCTTTCATTCCTGCTTTTTCAATAAAGATACCAAGAGAAAGAAAAAATGATAATAGGAGTTGTTATGAGAGTGGGAAGTGACGTGGGGCAGGGCTTAGGTCCATTTGTCTGTGTCGCAGTTACTAAGTGAGATCAATGCTACCAGATGTTTATTTCCATGCTCTACAATAAAATAGTGTTGTACCCTCTTTGCTGTGTCCTGCATCTATTCTCATGACATGGTGTCAGAAGTGCTTGCCTGTGCTTCTGTTTCCTGATTGATGACGATGTCGAGGTTTACACCACCTGAGCCTTTTGATTTCTCTCAGCCTGCAGCTTGGCTCACATGGCGTCAGCGGTTTCAACGCTTCAGGATTGCTTCCAAGCTGGACAAGGAGAGTGGTGAAGTACAAGTTAATTCTCTTTTATACTCTAGGGGGAAAGATGTGGAGCCAGTTTTCAATGCCTTTACTTTCCAAGAAGGGGAAGAATTTGACTTTGAAAATAGTTATGAACAAACTCAGTGCCCACTTTGTGCCCAAAAGAAATGTGATTCATGAGAGAGCTTGTTTTCACAAACGTGCCCAGCGTGTGGGAGAATCTGTGGAGTCATTTGTGTGCAGCCTGGATGAACTAGCTGAATTCTGTGAGTTTGATGTTGCTAAAGAGGAGCAAATCAGAGACAGAATAGTTATAGGAATTGCAGATGCTGAAGTCTCATTGAAGCTACAGTTGGAGGCTGATTTAACATTGGATGGGGCTGTTAGGATGGCCCGCCAGAGTGAACTAGTGAAAAAGCAAAGTGCTGATCTGAGGTCCGAGAGTATTGCGGATGAAGTGCAGCAGTTTAGGAGGGCTGCTAGTGAAAGTCACAGTGTGAGCGGTAGACCAAGAGCAGCAGATAGGCCCAGAAGTGGATGGGCGCAGCATGCCCGATGCACTAGGTGCAACCGTGCCCATGATCAGAATGTCATATGCCCTGCTAAAGACAAAAGATGTAGAAAATGTAACAGAATGGGCCATTTTGAAGTGGTGTGTAAAACTGAATATATTAAGGAGATGCAGGTGGATAGCGACCAGGAGGGTCAAGAAGTGTCCTTTGTAGGGTCTGTTGTTGACCGGCCTGGTTCAGATGAAGATTGGAGGGTTACTCTTACTGTAATGGGAGCCAAAGTTGCCTTTAAGATTGACACAGGAGCAGACATCACTGTAATGTCCCTTGCAGCATTCATAAAACTGCCTCGACTGTCCTGGTGGTCGCATTGATTGTGCGGGAAAATTACAAGCAAAGGAAATTCACAATGTGGGTGCATGTGATTAGAGGTCAGTGTGTTAACAATTTATTGAGCAGAAAAGCAGCCTGTGGTTTGGGCCTAGTAGCCAGAGTGAATGAAATCTCAGAAGATATGTTTGGTGAAATGGGCCTACTGAATTGCAACCCAGTCCGTATATCACTTAAAGGTGACGCAGTCCCATACAGCATTACCACTCGCCGTAGAATTCCGTTCCCACTCATGCCTCAAGTGGAGAAGGAGCTTCTGCGTATGAAGAATATGGGGGTTATTGAAGAGGTTGTTGAAGCAACTGACTGGTGTGCCCCCATTGTGCCTGTTGCAAAGAAAAATGGGAAAGTACGCATCTGCGTAGACTTGAAAAGGCTGAATGAGGCGGTGAAGAGAGAGAGATATGTGCTGCCGACACTTGAAGACATAGCTCCAAAATTGGCTCGGGCGAAGTTCTTCTCTACACTGGATGCTTCTAGCGGCTTCTGGCAGATACCTCTAGATCCAAAGTGCCGCAAACTGACTAACTTCATCACACCGGTAGGTCGGTTTTGCTTCTGCAGACTCCCCTTCGGGATATCCTCTGCTCCTGAAATCTTTCAAAGAGAAATGAGCTCTCTCCTAAGAGACCACGTGGGCACGGCAGTCGTCATGGACGACATCTTGGTGTATGGGTTTACATTGGAGGAACATGATCAGCGACTGAGCTGCGTGCTGCAGACTATTAGAGAGTCTGGGCTGAAGTTAAATAAAGATAAATGCCATTTTAGGAAAGCTGAGTTATGTTACTTTGGGCATATCATCAATGGGGATGGCATCAAGTCAGACCCCGAGAAAATGTGTGCTATTGAACAGATGAAAAGTCCTTCTGATGTACATGAGCTAAGACAAATATTGGGCCTTGTAAATTATGTGTGCAGGTTCCTCCCAGATTTATCCACTATACTACACCCTATCACAGAGTTGCAAAATAAAGATGTTGCCTGGGTCTGGGCACCTTCACAGGAAAAATCTTTTATGCAGGTCAAGTCCCTGCTGGGGTCTGCCCCAGCCTTGGGGTTCTATGACCCTTCCAAAAAGACTGTGGTTATTGCTGATGCGAGCAGTTATGGGTTAAGGGCCGCTCTCCTGCAGTTGAATGAAAACAAACTACAGCCCATCTCCTACTATTCCCATACACTGACCGCTGCTAAGTCAAAATACGCCCAAATTGAGAAAGAGTGCCTGGCTGCAGTTTGGGCCTGTGAGCATTTTCAGCGTTACCTAGTGGGGTAAGAGAAATTTAGTCTGGAGACTGACCATAAACCGCTAGTCCCTCTAATCAACTCCTATGATATTGACAAAACACCCCTAAGATGCCAGAGACTTCTAATGAGGCTGCTCAGGTTCAACGTTCAGGCAGTGCATGTGCCGGGGAAACAACTGGTTGTGACAGATACACTATCCAGGCTCCCACTGGCTGCTGCTGAAGAGTCTTCAATGGAATCAGATGTGAAAGTGTATGTAGATTCAGTTCTGGCCTCCAAGTCCATCTCTTCAGGAAAGCTAGAACAAATAAAGAAAGAGACATATTTAGATACAGACCTTCAAGAAGTTATAAAGTACATAAAAGAAGGTTGGCCCGGGAGTCGGGCAGCCTGAATGTCTTTAAGTTTTTACCAGTCAGAGAGGTCGCAGCTCACGGAGCTGGATGGGTTGGTGCTGTTCCAGGACCGCATTGTTATTCCTGTTAGCATGCGGCAGGAGATGTTAAACAGGATTCACGATGGCCACTTGGGCATTATAAAGTGCAGAGAAAGGGTAGCTACGGCAGTATGGTGGTCTGGGATCAGTTCCGACATTGCAAGCCATGTGTCTAAATGTGCCTTTTGCCGGGAACGCCAGCCTACTCAGAGAAGGGAGCCCTTAATTTCAACTCCGCTGTCTGCAGGCCCGTGGCAGAAAATAGCTGCTAATTTGTGCGAACTGCACGGGAAAAAGTTCCTAGTTGTGATCGATTACTATTCCAGGTATTTGGAAATTGCACCTTTGAATGAAATCACAAGTCAAGCCGTTATCACTCGTCTCAAGAGCTTGTTCGCCCGGTGGGGCATAGCAATGGAGTTGGTGAGTGATAACCGAATGCAGTTCGCTTCCACAGAGTTCAGTTCTTTCAGCAGAGAATGTGATTTTGAACATTCCACGTCAAGTCCACATTACCCTCAGGCCAACGGAATGGCTGAAAGGGCAGTTCAAACAAAACAACAAAGTTCATTTTGAAGCAATCTGAGCCGTACCTGGCCCTCTTGTCCTATAGGGTGACTCCCATTCAAGCCACGGGGTTTAGCTCGGCACAGCTGATGCTAGGACGCCAGATTCGCACCACTTTACCCTCTGTGGGTGTCTTCCAGCCAACCAGCTCTATTCCTCAGGACGAAGTCCTTAGGAGGGATGAAGAGGCAAAAAGGGGCTATTGATTCTTCTTCTATGACAGTAGACATTCTGTGAGGCCCTTGCAGGAGCTGAATGCGGGACAAAGTGTCAGAATTAAACTAGATGATGAGAAGAAATGGAAGACGCCGGCTACGGTAATTGGATGCTTTCCAGAACCAAGGTCTTATGTAGTCCTTACTGATGGAGGGACAGTTGCACGCCGTAATCGAAAACATCTTCAGCCTGTACCTGAGAGTTTGGAACTGGATGCCTCAGTACCACCGCCGGTGGGATCCCCTGTTTTAAAAGGGGTGCCTTCCCCTGAGCAAGATCACAGCGGGGATATGTCTTGGCCTCCAGCAGACCCTCAATCGCCTTCTTCTGTATCAGAGGACAGTTCATTTAGAGTTACAGCAAGCGGAAAAGTGGTGAAACTTCCGGCCCGATATCGGGATTGACATTAGTTAGAACAGTGACCGGAAGTATGGGCAGAATAATCACATGGTCACTGTGGACTAGGGTAGTCTACCCCGATGTTCAAGTCAGGATGTAATTCATGTTGTTTATATTTTCTGTAACTTGTTATTTGTTATATACTATACAAAACTGTTGTTGTATGCCTTGTTATTTGTTGTATTCAAATGAAAAAAAAATAATTATGCTTTGTCCTTTGAAAAGGGGAAGATATGATGAGAGTGGGAAGTGACGTCACCGGATGGGGGCGGGGCTTATGTCCGTTTGTCTGTGTTGCAGTTACTAAGTGAGATCAATGCTATCAGATGTATATTTCCATGCAATGCAATAAAATAGTGTTGTACCCTCTTTGCTGTGTCCTGCATCTCATGACTGGAGTAAACTAGAAAGTTGCTTAAAATTGCATGAACTATACGAATCATGAAACAAACAAATTTGGGTTTAGTATCCATTTAAGTGTCCTCAGCAGAAGAGATTAGGTAGGAGAAACCTAGGTTTCAACATGGCTCTATAGAAACAAAGTTTACATGTATTTCTTTAATATACAACTAGTATAATTAGAAAAATATATCTACATGTTATTCTCAGGCTAATCTTTGCTTTGAAAACATCATTATATCTAGCATTTATTTAGTGTTTAATGTCCCTTTAAAGTTATGGAAACTAGCTACATTTCAACAAAGAAAACCAAGAAAACGAGGTCAGAAGTTTATTTTGCCTTCTATGTCCCTTTAAAATAAAAAATAAATTAAAAAAAAACGCACATAAATACCCTCATGTGGGCCAGGGTATAACATATGTTGCATTTCTGAAGGAAAACCACAATAAGGGTCCAGAACATAATAAAGGAAATCTGTATGTTCCCCTTTACTGGGATTACCTGTATTTTGTATACTCAATAAAGGCAGGATTTATGTATGTTGCTAAGCATGTATGACTGTCTACTTGCAGGTATGGGTGACATGGCCGTGTCCAATTCCATTGGTAGCAATGTGTTTGACATCCTTATAGGCCTCGGCCTACCCTGGGCATTACAGACACTGGCAGTTGACTACGGATCTTTCGTAAGTTCTGTTATTTATCACTTTTTTTCATACAGGAACTTTTTTTTTATATAACATACACTATAATGTGGTATACTAAGTCTATAGACAGGACTTATTAAGTGAGTTTTAACACGTAAGTTGTATTAGACATTCGTAGCATTGTTAATAATGAAACATTAGTTAAAATGTAACTTTAATAAAAATCTATATAAAAGTATAATTGTTATCAGCAATCACACGTACAGTAAATATAGTGTCTGATTTATTCTTATATAGATATAGATGTTTCATTATTATCAATGCTACAAATGTCTAATATAATTTATGTGTTAAAACTCCCTTAATAAGTCACGTCCATAGACTTAGTATACCTAAGTATTTGTTTTTGAGTTAATTACACACCTCCATAGGCTTATATAGTTAATGCAGTATATTTTCTGATCACTCCCCTTTAAAAAAATACACTTTAATGTGACTGTTTATCAATGGTGTCTAAGGGTTTTTGTCTGCTTAGCTTCCTACGTGAGGCAGGTTTTCAGTTCACTTCTTTGTCATGTTACTACAATTTATTATAGGGACAGTCTACTTGAAAAATGTTATTGTTTAAAAAGACAGCTATTCACTTTGTTACTCAGTCCCCAGTTCTGCATACACACCCTGTTATATTAATAAACTTTTTTTCTATGATCTAATCCTCTGCAGACTGCCCCTTATTTCAGTGCTTTTTACAAACTTGCATTTTAGCCAATCAGTGCTGATTCTTGTATAAACATTCTCATTCTTCAGGGGAGTGACCAAAATGTGTTGGCACACATGGACTAGCACTGTCTGGCTGTTGTGCAAGATTTAAAAGGCTAATAAAATGCACTGAGATAAGGTGCGGCCTGCAGAGGCTTAGAAACAGGCAAACTTAGAGGTTGTATACTATTATAATATAACAATGTTGGTTATGCAAAGCTGGGTAATGGGTCATAAAGGTGTTATTTATCTTTTTAAACAATAACAAATCAAGTAGACTGTCCTTTTAATTCAGTCTCATAATGAGTCTACATGGGGACTTTTCCTTTGTAGTTATTTATATGGGTGTGTAGGAGTATGAGCAATAATGTGCTCACTGGGCAGAAGTAGGAAATAAATAATTATGCAAGGAGTCACTGCCTAGGGGTGCTCACTGCTCAGGGTTTAAATCCTGCCCTGAACAATACACAGATATTCTTTGTTTTATTTATGGCTGGGGTTCGGTTTTGTAATATTTTCATATACTAGGGGAACGGCTGCTATATTATAAACCCAGGCTTCAGTTATGTGTAGTACACTCAGAGCATTTGTTTGTTGCTTTTAATGTCACCCTTCTAAAAATAATCTTAATTATTTATTTATGTGACTTTAGCTTCATTCCTTTTACTTAGACAGATCTGGAGACCTACAGAATGTGTTTATACAACTCCAAGGCACAGACCAAAACAGATTACGTGCTTAAAGCCATTTTAGTTTATTACTGACCCATCAGGGATTTGTTGATCATTTATTTTTTCCAGAGATCTACGCTCATTCACGTGATTCTGGTAACTCAAAAACATGGGACATACAGATCCCTGTGCATTCTTTAAAGACGTTGTGTAACTTGTGTATAATTTATCTTGCATAGGGATTAGATGCAACAGTTCTTGTGCAATAACTATCTAAATAGGAATATTTCTGGTTTATTGAAGCTAATTTGCATGGCTTTACAATTTGTTCATCCAGCATAAATAAAAGAGATGGTAATGTCTGAAATATTTTAAACATTGGAAACTGAAACATGCCTGAAAAATTATACAGAATATATAGGAAGAAATAATATCTGTCCAGGCTTTAAGTACTAAACAATTATGAAGCGGGCAAAATATATTTAAAGCGACATGAAACACAGTTTTTTTTCATGATTCAGAGCATGCAGTTTTAAACAACATTACAATTTACTTATGTCATCTAATGTGCTTTGTTCTATTGGCATCCATTGTTGCGGAGCATACCTCAGCAGGCTCTGAAACAGAAATCCATTACTGGGAGTTAGTTACTGATTGGTTGCTGCACATAGGCTTACCGTACGTGCTCAGTTAGCTCACAGTAATGCATTTCTGCTCCTTTAAGAAAGAATACCAATAGAATGTAGACAATTTGATAATAGAAGTAAATAGGAAAGTTGTTTAAAATTGTATGCTCTGTTTAAATCATTAAGAAAAAAATGGGTTTTATGTCCCTTTAATGCTTATATAGATTATTTGTGGGCTGGAAATTTTTACTCATCCTCTAGTTCCAGTGCAGTAAGAAATTAGAGTTTTATCTATTTACAAGAATTGCTTAAATTCATGACGCTCATGAGGTTGTTAATGTAAAGATAAGATCCTACATATCAATACATCATATCTTGCACATCAACCATGATCCGCTAGCAATGTGGAAAAACAATAATTACAACCACAAGACATAGGAAACACATTAGCAAAATGTTTTATGTAAATGTTTGTAGTTGTAGAATATTTGTAAATCTGTTTTATTATTGTAAAAGAGCCTTGTGTGTAAAGAAGAAGGGGTGAGAGATTAAGGAAGAGGTTGTGTGTAACAGACAGTGGGTGAGGAGAGCACGTTGCATGAGGGACAGGGTGAAGTGGAGGCGGGGTGAGAGGGTAATGAGGACTGTGGATTGAAGAGGCGGCTGTGTCTGAGGAGGAAGGGTTAAAGGATGAACAGAAGCTGGAGTGTGATGGTTAGCTGGACTGATAGGGTGAGCAGGGTGTGAGGGAAAGATTGATGATACGATGAGTTGGGCAAAGAAATAAGTTGTGGGTGTGGAGGTGGGAGGATGAGTAGAGAATGAAAAATTGACCAGTAGCTTATGTAAGGGAGAGTGAGCTTACATCAGGGTTTTTCAACACCAGGCCTCCCTAACAGGCAGGATTTTCAGGATATCTGAACTGGATCACAGCTGATTAGTAACCATGGTTATTTACCTGCTCTCACCCAAGGTAATCCTGAAAATCTAGCCTATTAGGGAGGCCTGAGTGCCAGAATTTAAAAACCCTGGCTTAGATGGTGCAGATTTTGCTATATATCATGTGATGTCATTAGTGATGGCAACAACGTCATTGATGATGTCATGCGAAGCTCCAAAGTGGAGCATTGGAGCAGTTTTTAAATATTGGATAGAAGATTTAATATATATATGCACCTTAAAGACAAGCAAGCTTGACATGATTCTTTAAAACTTTTTGTTAACACAACAAATAGTTTGCAATTTATTATGAAAACAAAATGATAAGTAGATTAAAACCCCATCCCTTTACTTATTATTTAACAGTGCAAATATATATCATGTACTTAATCTGCAGGGTAAAATGGTCATTACTGTATACAATATGAATCACTGCAATTTGATTGCTAAGGGAAACTCTGATGCAAAAATAATATGCTCTAATTTGTATGGCATACTTGCATTACTAACCCTAGCTAGCTTAGGCCTACTTTCCTTTGAGCTTAGCCTCCGATTGGGATAAACACATACTGGGGGGAGTCTGGCTTTTTTAGAGTTGCTCCAGAGCCCTGCTTCCACTAAGAACACAACAGGATGATCTTCCCTGCCCAAACCCACCCTGTTCCTTACCATTTAACAGAGCAAAGAGGGGTTCAGTTCTTATGGTGGTTATTGGCTGCACTGTGCCCCAGGCACATGGTATCACAGGTCTGGAGGCATGCTAGCTGCTCGTCAAGCAAGGGGATCAGGCACAGTTCCAGAAAGGCCAATACATCAACCTCCTACAAAAAAATAAGAGCGCACGGGACCCGAAATTGACACCTCGGGGTGGGGGGGGGAATCTTTGCGTATATACAGCAAAGCACTTAAAAACATTAGAGCCCAATTGCATAGTCTGTGCATACACAATTTATGGCGTGTACTTAATCCCACTCAGGATTTTACTTTCTACTCACACTCCCATCAGTAATTTTTACATATTTGACTAATTCTAGATTCTCATGTTTAGATCATGCTGCAGTTTTATGCACATTACAATGGCCAGAGGCCCCAGTGACCTCATTCCTATGGAAACTGGACAATATTCTTTAAGAGAATGTCCATATAAAACAGAGAAGTAGAAAGAGCTTTGGAGGAATACTTTTTGTTGAATGCCTCATTGCAAATGCATGAAAACACAGTATGGGAAGTACCTAAGTGTGTGATGCGTGGCAAGTTTATAAATCTTAAAGACACACAGCAGAGAACACAGAGGGCTCCCTATGCTGTTGCCCCATCTTTCCGATTTGTAAACCCAACATAAAAAAGCCCACTGATGACAATATCTCCGAATCTCTTTTATAGGCGGGAACTGGAATATTCTTTTTTTAGCAGATGGCGGATTAGCAAAATAGCAGTTAGAAGATGGAAAGGTGGTCTTTGCTTAACTTCTAACACCAATGCTACCCCTTGTTTAGAAAACCAGGGTTAGTTACTCTGTTTTTTATTTTTCTACAGGTCCCTGACTGATGTTGGCAAATCAGTCACACCTAAGAAGCTGTTTCTGCCCTGCAGCTGAAACTCCACAGGTAAATGCTTATTCCCTTCTAAGTGAGAATGTCCTAGCACTTTGGGGGTTAATCCTCCTTTCTTTTATAGGTGGAGTCTAAGATATTTACAAATCTTATAAATCTTGGGATTTATTTAATGGGCGGTAAGTACATGGACTGCTGGAAAGTAGAAGTTTTCCACTGGTGTATGGATTTCTCATTTTTATGGATAAGGCCTGGATGGGCTTGGCAATCTTTATCTACTTTGAGCAGCTCATCCCTTTTTGAACTTATGTCGATTTTCTAAAGGAATTCCTGGTATCTCCCTCTCAGCACCGAAGCTCCTTTTTCATTGTATGGGTAGTGTTTTATGCACTGTGACACGCCGCACTGCCACACTTTGCTTAATAGCCATGGGGCATATCATTTTTTATTTGTCTGCCTAATGTGAGGAACATCTCCATGTTCCTTATTGGCACTCTGTTTTCTAGAAGCATAGTGTGACAGCTTACAGTCAGGAGCTGTCTCATCATATAGGGCCCGTGCGAAGTTCCAATATGGCCGCTAGTATTAGTCCAGTACAGTGGGCAGTATTTTACATGTGAGACTGCTCTAGTCATACTGGACCCCTTAGACGGCGGAGGTTGAGAAGTGTTATCCGGTTAGCTTATGAGACAGCTGGACAACAGCCTCCTGAGAGAATTATGGTTCATTCCACTTGGGCTGTCTCTTCTTACTGGGCTTTCAAAAATGAAGCTTCTGTGAGTAAGTCTGCAAGGCGGCCACATGGTCCTCATTGCTGTTTCGGTCCGCCTGTCTTGTTCTCCCTCCCTTTCATTCTGTGTCTTCTAGCTTTGGTATTGGTTCCCACTAGTTATTGGAATGAAATTGTGGACTCTCCATGCCATAGGAAAGAAAACAAAATGTATGCTTTTCTGATAAATGTATTTCTTTCCAGCATTGGAGATTCCACAACCCGCCCATATTTAAAATTAAGACAGCAGTTTTTTTGTACAAAACTCAGGCACCTCTATACCCTTGTGTTATCTTCTTTTTCCATTTCCTTCGGCTGAATGACTGGGGGTTATGGGTAAAGTAAGTGACACTTAACAGCTCTGCTGGGTTGCTCTTTGCTTCCTCCTGCTGGCCAGAAGTTGAATATCCCACTAGTAATTGGAATGAAATCGTGGACTCTCCATGTCCGGAAAGAAATACATTTATCAGGTAAGCATACATTTTGTTTTTCAAGATGAAGCCCTCTTCCTCAAACAGCCCATTTTATAAAGAGGGCAATAAGGCCAGGTGGTGGCTTGCTCGCTTGTTGCAACAAATGTGGCTGATGACTCATATTCACAGCCTCCAAGATTCAAAGGGAAAGATCAGAGTAGATAGTATAGCCATCGTAGAGACCTTCTGTAAATATTACACCTCCATTTCCTTTCCTTCCAATAATTCTTCCATTCACCAATGTGAGAATAACTCTAAACTACTTTCTGATTATCTATCGTAAATTAAACTCCTTTTTCTAAGTCCAGAAGATTCCCAAACTTTTGATTAACCTATCACGAATGAGGAAGTATTGGAAGCCAAAAAAATCTCCTAACTGGCAAAAGTTCCGGGCCACGAAGGCTATGGAGCAAAAGATTATAAAACTGTTTCTAATCTTATGGTTTCCCATTTTAACTCACTGGATGAAGCCAGAGGCTTCCACGCCTCAATGCTCAAAGCCCATTTGACTGTCCTACCTAAACCAGGTAAACTAGAGACTAGTCCTGAGAATTTTCATCCTATTTTTCTGTCAAACAGGGCTATTACATTTTTTTGGAAAATATTGGCAGATTGATTAAACAGGTATTTACACAACCTCATATCTACAGACCTAGTAGGATCATAAATGGCACCTGTCAGTGATGCCCTCTCTCCCAAATTCTGTTTGTTCTATCTATTGAGAATCTTGCCCAAAAAAATCGAAATAACCCCCAAATAACAGGAATCAAGACCAAGAACACAAGTTGGCAATGTGCACAGATGATATTTTACTCTCCCTCACAAACATAGACCAATCTCTTCCAGCCATACTATTGGAAATAGAGGAATACGGTAAACATTCTAATTTTCATTTAAATTTAAAGGGACAATTTACTCAAAATGTTTCTCCCCTTTTAATTTGTTCCCAATGATCCACTTTACCTGCTGGAGTGTATTAAATTGTTTACATGTATTTCCATTAACCTTATATTGGCATTTGAATAAGTTTATATAGCCTGTGGTATTCCCACCTATTCTAAAAGTTTTTGGCCTCGAGTACCAGCTGTGTTAACACAGCCAGTAGATGAAATTACACTCCCAGTGGGTTATAGAAGAGATAAGGTAATAAAATGTTAATTTTCAATTGTTCTCTCCAAGTATTGGTGATTAGTTTATGGACAGATATAAGATAAAGAAGCATGTATATTTAAACAATGTGATAAAGTAATGAGATCTGATTATACCTACAAGCTCAACCCATTTTATTAGGTTGTGGCTTCAAAACACAAAATCAGCTAATTCATATACACAAATAAGCCCTAAAAACCTAATCTCATACATTTTATACTCTGCAGCTGGTAAAAAATGTAATTGGAAACACATTAAGGGATTTTTTGTATAGTATACTGTCCCTTTAAGTAAGTTAGAATCGTTGAACGTAACACTCCCACAGGATGCTATGTCTCATGTGAATAAAATCTGCCCAGTGACAATTCAGCCTTTTAAGCTGAAATAATAAGGGTGGTTTGTTTTTTTATGGCGTACCTGAACAAACTCTGAGTGTAACTATAAACCATTACTAGAAGAGATTGTAGCAAGCCTCTCTCTTGGTTAAGGAGAGAGAGTAAACATAGTCATGATGAATGTCTTACCTAGAACTTTGTACATATTGCAGGCACTTCCTATCCTGCTACAACACTTATTTATAGCTAAACTACCAACTGCCATAGAACAATTAATCTGGCAGAAGATTAAACCTAGAATTCAAAGGAGGACTCTTTACCTGTCTAGGGAAGAGGGGGGCTTGTAGTACCCAACCTAGACTCCTATTAGCTGTAATCTTACAAAGACTAATTGAGTGGGGCAATAACTCTGTGCATAAGGCTTGGATGCAGCTAGATTATGACATGTTATGTTTAAGCAATGTGGGCGTATTAGCATGGCTTCTGTCAAAAAAGAGGCCTAAACTGATCTGGCACTACCCCCTCTTACATGAATTTTTCCAGCAATAGGAAAGGCTTCTAAATATGAGTATGCATATATCTATGATTTAGCAACACATGGATGTGCAAAAGCATGAAGATACAAAGACAAAAGTAGCACTGACTTTAATTTGGGTTAACAGGAGCAACTCAATGGGCCATGTTCTAAAACATTGCATTCAAATTACTGCCACTGACCCCCTTTACTTTGTGCCGCGGGTTTGACCTGATATGAACCAGTGAGGCTTACACAAATACATTTCAATAGCGCACCATGCAGACCATTTCTTACCAGGTCAACATGTTAATTTGCCAGATGTAAATTAGACTTGTTCCTTTAGTATAGCACAGCAGCCTCCGCCTTTACTTTTTCTATCTATTGACGCTTACCCTCCTAACTAAACTATACCGCCATATCAATTGGGAGAGTACTCACTCAACCATGCTTTTGATATGCCAATTGTGTTGTCGTTCAAAAATCATCTACATTAATTGGTTGAAATTGATGTCCCTAAACTTCCAATCCTGTAGCACTTTTCGTATCCGACTGTTTAATGACCTGCCCCTTAACAAACCGCGGTAGATAAAACGGTATCCCTAGCAACCATACTCTACTCATGCCCCAGTGTTGAGATTGCATAACTTGACCACATAATTTTGATCGGCTGCAATCTACCAGCAGTGCCTTCGGGATCTACTGGTTGATCGTGATCTACCTATTGGGCACCCATGATCTAGATTAACTATTTGCACGCTAACCTAATTATCAGCTGATCTATACATATTCAAGGATTCTTTGCAGTTTGTTTCTATCTTCCACAAATATATTTACTGTATTTCATCACTTAGAATGTATGACTTGTAACTGAAGTTAAATGTACTCTTGTTCGCAATATTATGTTATATTCTATCGTTACATTGACTTTCATCATTACCCTTTAATGTAAATTATTTTCATTAAGCTATCTAAATAGGCCCATTTTACTTATACACAAGTATTGTCTGAGAGACTGAAGAGCTGGTGTCAGACACTTATACCACAGATGACAACCTACAACTATGCTGGTATATGATTCCCCTCCATTTTGGACTTTTCTAAAAATAAACGCTCTTCTCGTCTTAGTTTATAGTATCTTCTTTTAGTATATGGTTGTTGCTGTATAACCTTTATACACACATTTTATATTGTTTTGTTTTTGGATAAAGCTCATTTAAAAAAAAAAAAAAAAAAACCCACATAATTAGCTTGGGTCATAATGCAAAAAGGTAATCCTGTAACAAATTAGAACATGCCACTTTTGCATCCGTATATCCTTTTTAATGCCCCTATGAAGTACAGCTAATTGGTTGTAAGGCATTATCCAACCCTTAAGTAAACGTGAAATTAGCTGTATCGCCTATGGTCGCAGCAGTCTGTCTTCATTTCAGTCTCAATTAACATTTAAAAAAAGAAAAGAAAAAAGCTCTGTTTGTATGAATCTGTTAAAATGTTTTACATTTGCCAGCATAGCGTCTGCCTAGTGAATTACAGATTATGCTCCAAATACAGCAGCTGCGAGATCAATTACATTCAGTTATGTTTCCTGGCAAAGCGAATCCCACAGCTTGTATTATTTCCCCAGGTCCGTCACACATTCTTTATTCACTAAGCATTTTAATTCATACATCACATCTAGAGCCACATTTATTTTGCATATTTTAAGGGTTTCCAAGATGGCACCTAATCATTATTTAAAGATATGAAATGCCTGTTAAACAGTTTTATTTTTGATAGGAATAATAATATCTCAAGTCAACTGCAGATTGAATAGGCAACATTTAAGCACATTCCCTGAGAGCTTAGTAAAGGAAATATATAATAATTTGACAAAATAACGCAAAAAAAAGTATTTAAAAGCAATGGCGTCCAACTTCAGGCCTTGAGGGCCACAGACAGGCCTGTATATTTACAACCTGTGGTGTATTTGCAGTGGTCAGAGACAATAGTTGGGCACTCACAAGGCATTTTTTATTTTACATAAGAGAATTATGTTCTAAAATGTTTAAAGAGATAGGTAGTCTCCAGTAAAAAAAAAAAAGAAAGGGTAACTCCTTAATCCAGCATAGGTCTGATCTATGGTCCATACAACTGACAGAAACAGCTGTGCCATGAGTCATCATTAAGCTGCAGGGTGGTGAGTCCTAATTGTGGTCCATTATGGGCATAGAACTAAAAAAAGGATATACAATATAGTGTTTCCAGCTGTAGTGTTTCAAGTCCATTCTTCAGGATTTACCAATGTGTCTCAAAATGGAGCGAAAAAGATATAGGGTAATACTATAACAATATAAATGATCCTATACATAGTAAGTATCTTACTCACACTCTTCTGAGCAGCTCTAAGTATGTTCAGCAATGGTTGAAGGTGAACCCAAATGGTCTTCCCAGCAGATGAGGTTATTATCAATACAGCTTCTTACCACTAACCTATAATAACTGACAAGCTGCAGGGCTATTAGTCTTACCTGAGGTCACATATGGGCATAGAACTGACAGACATGTATAGGCCTATAACTCCCAGAAACTGCTGGGTCATGGTGCCTGATCTAAGGACTGATGTTAGAATATGGCTGTCAGAAACAAGAAAGCCATGTGATCTGATCGTGGTCTCACAACTTTCCACCCATTCACCTGCTGATTATCTCATCTTTATATGGAGGAGAACTGGTATTTTTAGTAACAAAGACTTTCTCCTGTATGTAATGAAACCTACTAAGGAGTCTCACTATTTTTGCTACAAACGAGCAGGAGGAGACTGTGATGGGCCATGATTTTTAGAATGAGTTTATTTTCTGTTACAACTGTGTGAATTACATCAGCACAGAAGAACTTGTGAATTTGAGTTGCCTATTAGATAGGCGTATAACTAAGCATTGCAGACAAATCCAGCTGTTATGGAAAAATCTTAAACATTTTTTCAGTGGGTCATGAACTTATGGCCTCATTTTATCTATACTTGATGTGTTTAAATGGTATGTGATAACTTTTTACTTTAGATGTACACTCCAAATGGGGACATATTATGTCTGGAAAAATGTAATTGTGATTACCAGTCTAGGGGAAAAAAATATTAGTCAGGAGAGAAAAATACTAGTCCGCAAAGTTTTAAAGGGACATTAAAAACAAAATACATTTTATAACCATGGAATTAAGGTTATTCCCCGCATCCCTCTAGTTATGGGTACCGTCATGTTGATATGTATCTTTCACTACATTCCAGTGCTGATGCATTTCCATGTGTGTAGCAATTTCAAAAATCTTTGGTGAAACGTTGGTTCTAAAATGGTGGCACTCATGATTTAATAAAGGTACATGAAATGTATTTAGTAATTAATGTTCCTTTAAAGATAGAGGGGGGGTCACATTTTTTTTATTTGTGCTTTGCTGGTGCAAGTGAAGTAGTATACATTTCCTGCCTTCATAATGATAACATTTTTATTTAAAGGCATATTATACATAGTAGCATTTATCATTTAAAGGGACATAAAAAACATTTTTTTATTTCATGATTCAGATTGAACATACAATTTTAAACAACTATACAGTTACAGGAGCAGCAATGCACTAGTGGGAGCTAGCTGAACACATCAGTAAGCCAATCACAAGAAGCATACATGTGCAACCACCAATCAGCAGCTAGCACCCAGCTCCTGAGCCTACCTATGTATCCTTTTCAACAGTAGATACTAAAAGAACAAAACAAATTATATAATATAAGTAAATTGTAAAGTTGTTTAAAATTACATGCTCTGTCTGAATTTTGAAAGCAAAACGTTGGGTTTCGTAACCCTTTAAGCACTATATTACAAAATATCTGCATATACCAGACTTTCTAAAAGCAGCAGAGAAACTTCAGTATTCAGAGGCCAAACAAAATACATTACACACTTTTTTTTACTGTGCATGATTAACCATTTCATGGATGGTTTGATTTAGAGTTTAATTTTGCTTTAAAGAACAATACCGTCAACTGATATATCTTATGGTTGTAGACTAAATAAAATATGTTGATTTAAACTCGGGTAGTATTATTTCTCCAGGTCAGTTATACACTCCATCACTATGGGTTTTATTTTATAACTAGATTCTTATTTTTTTTATATATTTTAGGGGTTTCCAAGATGGCACCTTATTATCATTTAAGGAAACAAAATGGCTGTTAAATCATTTCATTTCTGATAGGAAAATATTCAATAAGAATAAACAGATGACTAACTTAACAACATTTATATACATGCCTTGAAAGCCTACTAAAGGAAATATATACCAATTTGGTATATTAACACAAAAAGTATTGGTGTCCAACAGTAATCTTTGAGGGACACAGCAATTCATAATGTTCATAATCTCTGTGCTTTAGGACCTGTTCTGGCAGTGCAGAGAGACGCAAAAAATCTGGTGCTTTTGTGGCTGACAAGGACTATAGTTGGTCACTCCCAAAACACAATTTCCTTTTTAACCTAAGAAAATTATGTTCTTGTTATGTGTTTAAAGAATTGTCAAAATTGCTTTATTCTTTTGGTATCGTTTGTTGAAGGAGCAACAATGCACTACTGGGAGCCAGCTGAACAGATTGGGTGGGCCAATGACACAAAGACATATATATATATATATATATATATATATATATATATATATATATATATATATATATATATATATATATATATATATATATATTTTATATATATAAATATATATATATATTTTATATATATATATATATATATATATATATATATATATATATACACAGTTGTGCTCATAAGTTTACATACCCTGGCAGAATTTATGATTTCTTGGCCATTTTTCAGAGAATATGAATGATAACACAAAAACATTTCTTTCACTCATGATTAGTGTTTGGCTGAAGCAATTTATTATCAATCAACTGTGTTTACTCTTTTTAAATCCTAATGACAACGGAAACTACCCAAATGACGCTGATCAAAAGTTTACATACCCTGGTGATTTTGTCCTGATAACAAGCACACAAGTTGACACAAAGGGGTTTGAATGGCTATTAAAGGTAAGCATCCTTACCTGTGATCTGTTTTCTTGTAATTAGTGTGTGTGTATAAAAGGTCAATGAGTTTCTGGACTCCTGACAGACCCTTGCATCTTTCATCCAGTGCTGCACTGACGATTCTGAGTCATGGGGAAAGCAAAAGAATTGTCAAAGGATCTGCAGGAAAAGGTAGTTGAACTGTATAAAACAGGAAAGGGATATAAAAAGATATCCAAGGAATTGAGAATGCAAATCAGCAGTGTTCAAACTCTAATAAAGAAGTGGAAAATGAGGGGTTCTGTTGAAACCAAACCACGGTGAGGTAGACCAACTAAAATTTCAGCCACACCTGCCAGAAAAATTGTTTGGAATGCAAAGACAAACCCACAAATAACTTCAGGTGATACAGGACATGTGGTGTGGCTGTTTCAAGACGCACAATAAGGAGGCACTTGAAGAAAGATAGGCTGCATGGTCGAGTCGCCAGAAAAAAGCCATTACTACGCAAATGCCACAAAGTATTCCGCTTACAATACGCCAAACAGCACAGAGACAAGCCTCAAACCTTCTGGCACAAAGTCATTTGGAGTGATGAGACCAAAATTGAGCTTTTTGGCCACAACCATAAACGCTACATTTGGAGAGGAGTCAACAAGGCCTATGATGAAAGGTACGCCATTCCTACTGTGAAACACGGAGGTGGATCACTGATGTTTTGGTGATGTGTACAAAGGCACAGGAAATTTGGTCAGAATTGATGGCAAGATGAATGCAGTATGTTATCAAACAGAACGCCTCATTTTCCACTTCTTGATTAGAGTTTGAACACTGCTGATTTGCATTCTCAATTCCTTGGATATCTTTTTATATCCCTTTCCTGTTTTATACAGTTCAACTACCTTTTCCCACAGATCCTTTGACAATTATTTTTCTTTCCCCATGACTCAGAATCCAGAAACGTCAGTGTAGCACTGGATGAAAGATGCAAGGGTCTGTCAGGAGTCCAGAAACTCATTGACCTTTTATACACACACACTAATTACAAGCAAACTTTTGATCAGGGTAAGTAGGGTAGTTTCTGTTGTCATTATGATTTAAAAAGAGTAAACACAGTTGATTGATAATAAATGGCTTCGGCTAAACACTAACCATGAGTGAAAGAAAAGTTTTTGTGTTATCATTCATATTCTCTGAAAAATGGCCAATAAATCATAAATTCTGCCAGGGTATGTAAACTTATGAGCACAACTGTATGTATGTGCAGCCACCAATCAGAAGCTAGCTCCCATTAATGCATTGCTTCTTCGAAGACCTGGAGATGCTTACAAGCCACAGGGTCTCACACCTACTGTATAATTTGGGTAAAATGGAAAATTGTTTAAAATTACATGCTCTATCTGAATCATGAAAATTTTATTTTAAATTTACTGTCTGTAATTTACCTTTAAACATTGTGTGTGTTTTCACCAGAGAGGCTAATTTAGTTCTTGGAAAATGTTAGAAATCCAACCCTACAATATGCTGCACATGACTTCTTGATCAGTACAGGAGCTCATTTATATACAGAAAACTCACTTAACCGAAAATCAAGCAATCGACACTCTCAAGCAACCAGAAAAAGAATAATCAAAGATACTGTACATTAAAATTAACACTAACTTTTCTCCGCAGCTTCCTTTCTCTATAGTGGGCTCTCGAAGGTGAAAGCAAGCCCTTTTCATGCCACCAGACCCTACATACAGTAACTGCTCTTGAAAGTTGTGAGCACAAGGCAATCAGAGAATTAAACATCATGCTGCTACTGGGTGCCCGGGATTGAACGGAGGAGGCAATAATATTAATTATTTGCTTTTATTTACTGTATTAAAATATTAATATCAAGTAAATACAGCGTTTATAGTATAGTATGGGTTATAGAAACTAGTTAGGCATATTTTTAATAGTAACTCTCAAGCAACCAGAGACTACACTTATCCAGAATCTACCAATCCCCATGGGTGCCGGTTAACTGGGAGTTTATTGTATGTCCCTAATTGGACATATACTCAATAGGCTTTTTTAGGAGTGTTTCCCTTGACTGCAAAACTACACCAGTTTTGCTAGCAAATGCTTTATAAACCTTTAAACATGTAATCTGTATGCATATAGTTTTTGCAATGTACACACACAGACATACATACATACACACACACACATATATATATATATATATATATATATATATATATATATATATATATATATATATATATATATATATATATATACTTTGTCTGATGAAGGGGTAAGATCCCCGAAAGTCACATGTCTCTTTGAATATTAAATAACACTTTAAAAAGTGCGTGCCTGTTTGGATATTAATACTACTTTGCCTGCACCCTCGCCGATGCTGAAGGAGGAGAGAGTGCGCTTTCTACTACGATTTATATATATATTATGCCTATGTATGAATGACACCATTGGTTGACTAACAGGCTGTATTTTCATCTGAGGAGGCATAGGATTGACCCAGTCACATGCCTTTGATGCTCTATTTGATTCCTCTGTACTACAATAATTCATTCCCGATTCATACATATAGGGCTAGGTCACCTTTTTAGTATAAACTGTTACTTGTAGTTAAAGTTAAAGTCTATGGAGATTTTTGATGGTAAAGCCATTCCTAAACTTCACAGCTGGAATGTAAACTGGCTCATGCAGAATTCATTTCAGGAACGTGGGCTGCCAGATAAAATGCATTTTTCTCAAAATAAAACAAGTGCCAGCTTATGGTGTTAGGTGAACAAAAATCATTTTGTCCCTCTTTTGCTTTGAATATTCCTTTCATTATTGGACAGTTTGTAACAGTTTGAAAAGACTTGTGTTATATATAACTGGGACGCATATGGGTTTCAGAAATTTGAAAATCATCTGCAAAAACTAGAAATGCAACATCCATTAATAAGCCTTTATATTTTGGCATATTGTGTTATTAAAAAACACATATGGTTTATTTCTAAATCATCAGGAGCTAATATCTTCAGTATGGGTTTTAACATTTAATGCTGTTCTAAAATTGCAATAGATTTGATTGTTTAATCTACTTCACATATATGTAACAATGATACTACCCAGTAAACGTGAATCATGAGCTCTCATCATTGTAAGAAAGCCTATCCATAACCCTGCACTGCAGTTAACCCTAGACGGGTTCATTAACCCTAGCTACAACCTTTTTGTTATTAACCCTAACCATGACCCCTCTCACTGCAATAAACCTTCTCTTCATTCCCAATTTATTAAGCCAGACCGACCTGTAAACCTGGCTGCACTAGTTGGCATGACTCCACCCAACCCAAACTCACATAGCACCCAAGGGCATTCCCAAGGCAACACACCATATACACAAAATGGCACAATTATACATCCACAATCCCTCCACCATTGTCAAATTTGTATTTTACTTTTTTGGAATAATAGTGTGTTTTGTGTTTTTTCATTTTAAGTTGTGCAGTGTCTGCTATTATGTAACAAGCAGCAAACCTGGCTGAGCACAGGTGGAAATGCTGTTGTTTCACAAATGTCAGGAAGTTGGAATCAATGGCAGAGAGGCCCCGCTTACCAAATACTTTTACTAAAATACTGTAAGTTTTAACACACAGTAGAAAAGTAGAAGAGAGATAGGAGAGAGAGTAGGGTAAGAGAGAGAGAGATGAGCAAACTTGTAAACTGAGCTCTCTCTCAGACTGCTTAAAATCAGTAAACTACAATACAAATTAATATTAAACAACATACTACAAGGTACTGTACAGACTGAATGAATAACTGTTTACCTTTAAGAAAGTTTGTCACATAATCCTTGCAAACATCTATAACATACACTATTGTGCAAAAGTTATATGCAGGTATGAAAAAATGCTGTAAAGTAAGAATGCAAAGGGAGTGAACAGAAGAAAAATCTAGATCAAATCAATATGTGGTATGACCACCCTTTGCCTTCAAAAAAGCATCAATTCCTCTGCGTACATTTGCACAAAGTCAGGGATTATGTAGACATGTAGTTTGATTTTTAAGGCTGATAGGGGTTTTCTGAAGAAGCGCAAAGGTACAGGCAATGTTGAGGACTGTGAATTGGCAGAAACCAGTGGGATCCTGGTACACCCATCTACTGTTCGGAGAAGTCTATTCAGAAGTGGTCTTCATGGAAGACTTGAGGCCAAAAAAACATACCTCCGATGTGGAAAAATGCCAAGTGACTCAACTATGCACGGGTAACACAGGAACATGGATGTATAAAAATGACAATAGGTGCTCTGGACTGATGAGTCAAAATTTTAAATATTTGACTGTAGTAGGGGGCAGTTTTTTGCCGAAGGGCTGGAGAGCAGTACAAGAATGAGTGTCTGCAAGCAACAGTGAAGCATGGTGGGAATGCATTTCTGCAAATGTAGTTGGGGATTTGGTCAGAATTGGTGATATCTTTAAAGGGACAGTTAACACCAGAATTTTTGCTGTTTTAAAAGATACATAATCCCTTAATTACCAATTCCCCAGTTTTGCATAACCAACACAGTTATAATTATACATGTTTTACCTCTGTAATTACCTTGTATCCAAGCCTCAGCAGACTGCCCCCTTATTTCAGTTCTTTTGACAGACTTGCATTTTAGCCAATCAGAGCTGACTCCATGGTATATTCACGTGCATGAGCTCAATGTTATCTTTATGAAACACGTGAACTAATGCCCTCTAGTGGTGAAAAACTATCAAAATGCATTTGGATTAGAGGCGGCCTTCAAGATCTAAGAAATTAGCATATGAACCTCCTAGGTTTAGCTTTCAACTAAGAATACCAAGAGAACAAAGCAAAATTGGTGATAAAAGTTAATTGGAAAAGTTGTTTAAAATTACATGCCCTATGTGAATCCTGAAAGTTTTTTTGGGACTTGACTGTCACTATAACGCTACGAAGTACAGGCAATATACTTATCCATTATGCAATACCATCAGGTAGGCATCTGATTGGCCCCAAACATACAGCCACAGCCTTAAAGAACTATGTTCAGTGTAAAGAAGAACAAGGAGTCCTGGAAGTGATGGTATGGCCCTCAAGGAGCCCTGATCTCAACATCATCAAGTCTGTCTGAGATTACATGAAGAGACAGGAGGCTGCCTAAATCCTCAGAAGAACTGTGGTTATTTATCCAAGATGTTTGGAACAACCTACCTGCCTTAAAATAACTATGTGCAAGTGAACCTAGAAAAATTAATGCTGTTGGTAGTACTTGATTTGATTTAGATTATATGTATGTTCTGATATTATTGTTGACATATTTAAGATGGCCTAAATTATTCAATACAAGTTTGTAAGAACAAATTAGCTGACTACTATGATTTTGAAAGGTAAATTAAAAAATAATTTGCAAACACTGAAATAAGCACTCTTCATTAAAGAGACTGTCTACTTCAGATTTTTTTTTGTTTAAAAAAAATAAATAGATACTCGCTTTATTACTTATTCCCCTAGTTTTGCATAACCAACACAGTTATATTAGTATACTTTTTACCTCTGTGATTACCTTGTACCTAAGGCTCTGCCGACTGCCCCCTTATTTCAGTTCTTTTGACATATTTGCATGTTGGCCAATCATTGCTGACTCGTAAGTAACTCCACGGACATGAGCACAGTGTTATCTATATGGCCCACATGAACTAGCGCAGTCTTGCTGTGAAAAACTCTCAAAATGCAGAGGCAGCCTTCAAGGGCTTAGAAATTATAATATGAGCCTAACTAGGTTTAACTTACAACAAAGAATACCAAGAGAACAAATCAAATGTGGTGACAAAAGTAAATTGGGAAGTTGTTTAAAATGGCACACCCTTTCTGAATAATCAGTTTAATTTTGACTAGACTGTCCCGGACCCTAAATAAAATCCACAAAATATACTGTATTTTTAGTACACTGTCTATTCAAATTCTTATACTAAGTTCACTGGCATTCTCGCAACTTGTTAGGTTTTATGTTATTTTGTAGATCTTCATTATGAAAACACTGATTCATTTTGCTTCTTCTCTAAAGATTCTCTTTAATAGCTTGTTTTTCTTTCAAGTGTTGGTACGTGACAGAATTATTTTTCATGGAAGCTATTATATCATTTATATACCATTTTCCTTTTTCCTTTACAGACATTGTATTTAGTTATTTAAACAGACATTAAAGGGACATGAAACATGATTGAGATAGAGTATGCAGTTTTAAAGGGACACTTTCATAGAAACATAGAAACATAGAATTTGATGGTAGATAAGAACCAAAAAGGCCCATCAAGTCTACCCATATTACATGTTACTTTTTCCTTAGGATAGCCTTATGCATGTCCCATGCATTTTTAAATTCCTTTACAGTCTTTGTGTTTACCACCTCAAATGGAAGTTCATTCCATGAATCCACCACCCTTTCTGTAAAAAAATGCTTCCTTAAGCTTCTATTTTATTAAGTCCCTTCATATATTTGAAGGTTTCTATCATGTCACCTCTTTCCCTTCTATCCTCTAAACTATACATATTTAGATCATAGAGTCTTTCTTTGTACGTTTTATATTTTAGACCATGTACCATTTTAGTAGCCCTCCTTTGGACAGCTTCTAGTTTATTTATATCTTTCTGAAGATATGGTCTCCAGAACTGTACACAGTATTCCAGATTTGGTAGAACTAATGATCTGTAAAGTGGCATAAGAACCTTGCTATTTCTGCTACTAAAACCTCTTCTAATACAACCAAGCATTTGGCTGGCCTTGCTGGCTGCACTGCGGCATTGTGTACCAAATTTGAAATCATCTGAAATAATAATTCCCAAATCCCTTTCTTCTTTAATTACAGTCAGTAATGTACCATTGAGACTATAATTGGTCTTTGGTTTTTGGATCCTATATGCATAATTTTGCTCTTGGTAATATTACATTTCAGATCCAATTTATTTGACCAGTCCTCTAGTTTATTAATATCTCACTTCATTTGATCAACTCCTCCAGGAACATCTACCCTGTTACAAATTTTTGTATCATCAGAAAACAAGCAAACCTTCCCCTTAAGCCCACTTCCAATATCACTTATTAACATGTTAAACAAAACAGGCCCAAGAACTGACCCTTGGGGAACACCACTAGTAACTGATGCCTCATTTGAATGTACTCCATTAATTGAAACCCTCTGTCGTCTATCTTTAAGCCAGCATTCTAGCCACTTAACAATCTTAGCATCTATTCCAAGGCAATACATTTTGTGAATGTTTGTTGTGTGGGACGGTGTCAAATCCTTTGCTAAAGTCTAGATATGCAACATCTACGACTCCTCCCTGGTCAATTATTTTAGTTACATGGTCAAAGAAATCAATTAGATTAGACAGGCATGATCTTCCAGCAGTGAAACCATGCTGTCCTTTGTCTTCTAAGTTGTTTGTCTGAATGAAACATACAAGTCTTTCCTCTAAAAGAGTTTCCATTAATTTCCCTGCAATTGAGGTCAAACTGACTGGCCTATAGTTAGCAGAATCTTCCCTACTACCCTTTTTGTGAAGAGGGACTACATTGGCAATTTTCCAGTCTTTTGGAACAACTCCTGTTAGAAGTGACTGATTAAATAAATCAGCTAATGGAGTAGCTATTACGGATCGAAGTTCTTATGATTCAATAGGGCATGTAATTTTAAACAACTTTCCAATTTACTTTTATCACCAATTTTGCTTTGTTCTCTTGGTAGTCTTAGTCGAAAGCTAAACCTAGGAGGCTCATGTGCTAATTTCTTAGACCTGGCTGCCTCTAATTTAAATGCATGTTGATAGTTTTTCACCACTAGAGGGCATTAGTTCATGTGTTTTATATAGATAACATTGAGCTCATGTACATGAATTTACCATGGAGTCAGCTCTGATTGGCTAAAATGCAAGTCTGTCAAAAGAACTGAAATAAGGGGGCAGTCTGCTGAGGCTTAGATACAAGGTAATTACAGAGGTAAAAAGTGTATAATTATAACTGTGTTGGTTATGCAAAACTGGGTGTTGAATTTTAAACAAATCACTTTAAACAAATTTCCAATTTACTTCTATTATCAAATGGCAGCAGTTTTGCAAGAATGTTATACATTTGTAAGACTACTAGATAGCAGCATTTTTTCCTCCCATATAGTGATCCAGACATGTTCAAAAACTACAAAAAAATCAGTGCGCCATCAAAGTGAATTTAAACTAAGAATGCAGATTACTAGTATTTATATAGAAACCCTCAATGCATCAATGTATGAGACACAAATGAAGTAATAGACTGATGGGTTAAACGTGAATGAGCTCTATACTCACAAATGTATTACCACAGCATACAATTAACTAAGTTGCAGTGCTATGTCAATGAACTAAAACAATGAATGACCAACAATTGAATGACAAACAATTAAATGACAAAAATTAGCATAAAAGTTTAGTGTCCAAACTGAGTTTCCAACGTGTGTATTGTTAGTTACATATAGCGATAGCAAGCTGCTTCTTCAAAAAATATTGTTGGTGGCCCAAGACGATGAGATCTACAGATAAAATTATATAAAAGAAGGCGCCAACATAGTGCACAATCAGTAATACATGACATGCCGTTAGTACAAATGATGTTGTACTTACAAGATTACAGACACTTGATCGATTTTATTGAATATATATCTTAGTATTTAGGAACTACTAGACAGAGGATACTAGGCCTTTACAAGTGAGGACACATGATTATAATTTTACTACTGCCCTATATTAATCATACACTTATTAATTACTTTGTTTTACTTTGTTTGGTGGAATATTGGTGTTAGCAGCTATTATCCAATAAGTTGTACTTTTATTATCTTATGTACATTGATTTTTTAAAATATATATATATTTTTTTAAAGTGAATGTCAATTTTTAATGTTTGGATGATATAGTTATGTACAGAATCATCCTATATAGCATACCGCCACAATCATTTTTTTTAATAAGTTATTATTTCTTTATAATTTTATATCCTAAATATCGTTGATGTACTTTACCCGCTCCTCCCACTCACTGTTTCCTAATTCTCCTCAAAAATACGTAAACAGCGGTCCCACCCGCTGTTTACGTATCGGCATTGCGCGCTCCCGTTTAGATTAGCCATTGCGCATGCGTTACTCCTGTTTCCGCTATTTAACCACATAGTATTCATTGAATGAGCGTATTCAATGAAAACTATCGTGGCGAAGGAGCGAAGAACAGGATAGGAAATAGGGGCATAGTTGGTTAGATAGAGAAGAGAAAGTACTTGTATACGGAGCCCTTTCATATCAATTTACCCAGCGATAATAATTTTAGGAAATGACGAGACTCCGTATACATTTCTATTGCGACACCGTATACATTTCTATAGCGCATGCGTGAAATGTGCACGAGCTTAGAATAGAAGTGGTTTGCAGCGCAATCGAACGCATGCGCAAGAAGGAGTTATTACGTCATGGTAAGGGGGTGGGTCCCCCTGTGGTTAGAGCCGTTATTGGCTATGAAGATCTACGTTAGAAACAACAGGAAGGGAGCGCGAATGCCGGGAGGAGGATGATTACAGCGAAAAAGAATATAAAGTATTGAAAATAAAGGTAACAAAGTAAAATGTGAGGAATTGATGAATGAAAGTCAAGTTTTTTATAGACAAATGTTACAAAGATGTTTAGACCGGAGGCTGACTTTACATTCACTTTAAGGATTTTAGATTATGATTTGAGTATAGGTTATTTGTATCTATGTGTAAAATCAATATTTGCACTGCAATATGTATCATCCATTTTTGCATATTTGTAGGTTGTATGTATTTAGTATTATATTGTGTCCAATTGTGATATTTATTTTTATCATAATTTTTTATATAACCTATGACCGGGAGAATTAGTAACCTCATCCCCGATTGTTACTTTTATGTTTTTATTGTATGGGGCTACGCTGCATAAGTAGATGTCTAAATATGGAGTCCATTTCTCATAACAACACATTGGCCTAGATTTGGAGTTTGGCGGTAAAAGGGCTGTTAACGCTCCGCGGGCTTTTTTCTGGCCGCACCATAAATTTAACTCTGGTATCGAGAGTTCAAACAAATGCTGCGTTAGGCTCCAAAAAAGGAGCGTAGAGCATTTGTACCGCAAATGCAACTCTCGATACCAGAGTTGCTTACGGACGCGGCCAGCCTCAAAAACGTGCTCGTGCACGATTCTCCCATAGGAAACAATGGGACTGTTTGAGCTGAAAAAAAACCTAACACCTGCAAAAAAGCAGCGTTCAGCTCCTAACGCAGCCCCATTGTTTCCTATGGGGAAACACTTCCTACGTCTGCACCTAACACTCTAACATGTACCCCGAGTCTAAACACCCCTAACCTTACACTTATTAACCCCTAATCTGCCGCCCCCGCTATCGCTGACCCCTGCATATTTTTTTTAACCCCTAATCTGCCGCTCCGTAAACCGCCGCAACCTACGTTATCCCTATGTACCCCTAATCTGCTGCCCTAACATCGCCAACCCCTATATTATATTTATTAACCGCTAACCTGCCCCCCACAACGTCGCCGCCAGCTACTTACAATAATTAACCCCTAATCTTCCGACCGCAAAGCGCCGCCACCTACGTTATCCTTATGTACCCCTAATCTGCTACCCCTAACACCGCCGACCCCTATATTATATTTATTAACCCCTAATCTGCCCCCCTCAACGTCGCCGACACCTGTCTACACTTATTAACCCCTAATCTGCCGAGCGGACCTGAGCGCTACTATAATAAAGTTATTAACCCCTAACCCGCCTCACTAACCCTATAATAAATAGTATTAACCCCCTAATCTGCCCTCCCTAACATCGCCGACACCTACCTTCAATTATTAACCCCTAATCTGCCGAGCGGAGCTCACCGCTATTCTAATAAATGTATTAACCCCTAAAGCTAAGTCTAACCCTAACACTAACACCCCCCTAACTTAAATATAATTTACATCTAACGAAATAAATTAACTCTTATTAAATAAATGATTCCTATTTAAAGCTAAATACTTACCTGTAAAATAAATCCTAATATAGCTACAATATAAATTATAATTATATTATAGCTATTTTAGGATTAATATTTATTTTACAGGCAACTTTGTAATTATTTTAACCAGGTACAATAGCTATTAAATAGTTAAGAACTATTTAATAGTTACCTAGTTAAAATAATAACAAATTTACCTGTAAAATAAATCCTAACCTAAGATATAATTAAACCTAACACTACCCTATCAATAAAATAATTAAATAAACTACCTACAATTACCTACAATTAACCTAACACTACACTATCAATAAATTAATTAAACACAATTCCTACAAATAAATACAATTAAATAAACTAGCTAAAGTACAAAAAATAAAAAAGAGCTAAGTTACAAAAAATAAAAACATATTTACAAACATAAGAAAAATATTACAACAATTTTAAACTAATTACACCTACTCTAAGCCCCCTAATAAAATAACAAAGCCCCCCAAAATAAAAAATTCCCTACCCTATTCTAAATATAAAAAGTTACAAGCTCTTTTACCTTACCAGCCCTGAACAGGGCCCTTTGCGGGGCATGCCCCAAGAATTTCAGCTCTTTTGCCTGTAAAAAAAAACATACAATAACCCCCCCCCCAACATTACAACCCACCACCCACATACCCCTAATCTAACCCAAACCCCCCTTAAATAAACCTAACACTAAGCCCCTGAAGATCTTCCTACCTTGTCTTCACCATCCAGGTATCACTGATCCGTCCTGGCTCCAACATCTTCATCCAACCCAAGCGGGGGTTGGCGATCCATCATCCGGTGGCTGAAGAGGTCCAGAAGAGGCTCCAAAGTCTTCCTCCTATCCGGCAAGAAGAGGACATCCGGACCGGCAAACATCTTCTCCAAGCGGCATCTTGGATCTTCTTCCATCCGGTGCGGAGCGGGTCCATCTTGAAGCAGGCGACGCGGATCCATCCTCTTCTTCCGTTGTCTCCCGACGAATGACGGTTCCTTTAAGGGACGTCATCCAAGATGGCGTCCCTTGAGTTCCGATTGGCTGATAGGATTCTATCTGTTCCGATCAGCCAATAGAATGCGAGCTCAATCTGATTGGCTGATTGGATCAGCCAATCGGATTGAACTTGATTCTGATTGGCTGATTCCATCAGCCAATCAGAATTTTCCTACCTTAATTCCGATTGGCTGATAGAATCCTATCAGCCAATCGGAATTCGAGGGACGCCATCTTGGATGACGTCCCTTAAAGGAACCGTCATTAGTCGGGAGACAACGGAAGAAGAGGATGGATCCGCGTCGCCTGCTTCAAGATGGACCCGCTCCGCACCGGATGGAAGAAGATCGAAGATGCCGCTTGGAGAAGATGTTTGCCGGTCCGGATGTCCTCTTCTTGCCGGATAGGAGGAAGACTTTGGAGCCTCTTCTGGACCTCTTCAGCACCGGATGATGGATCGCCAACCCCTGCTTGGGTTGGATGAAGATGTTGGAGCCAGGACGGATCGGTGATACCTGGATGGTGAAGACAAGGTAGGAAGATCTTCAGGGGCTTAGTGTTAGGTTTATTTAAGGGGGGTTTGGGTTAGATTAGGGGTATGTGGGTGGTGGGTTGTAATGTTGGGGGGGGGGTATTGTATTTATTCTTTTACAGGCAAAAGAGCTGAAATTCTTGGGGCATGCCCCGCAAAGGGCCCTGTTCAGGGCTGGTAAGGTAAAAGAGCTTGTAACTTTTTTAATTTAGAATAGGGTAGGGAATTTTTTATTTTGGGGGGCTTTGTTATTTTATTAGGGGGCTTAGAGTAGGTGTAATTAGTTTAAAATTGTTGTAATATTTTTCTTATGTTTGTAAATATTTTTTTATTTTTTGTAACTTAGTTCTTTTTTATTTTTTGTACTTTAGCTAGTTTATTTAATTGTATTTATTTGTAGGAATTGTGTTTAATTAATTTATTGATAGTGTAGTGTTAGGTTAATTGTAGGTAATTGTAGGTAGTTTATTTAATTATTTTATTGATAGGGTAGTGTTAGGTTTAATTATATCTTAGGTTAGGATTTATTTTACAGGTAAATTTGTTATTATTTTAACTAGGTAACTATTAAATAGTTCTTAACTATTTAATAGCTATTGTACCTGGTTAAAATAATTACAAAGTTGCCTGTAAAATAAATATTAATCCTAAAATAGCTATAATATAATTATAATTTATATTGTACCTATATTAGGATTTATTTTACAGGTAAGTATTTAGCTTTAAATAGGAATCATTTATTTAATAAGAGTTAATTTATTTCGTTAGATGTAAATTATATTTAAGTTAGGGGGGTGTTAGTGTTAGGGTTAGACTTAGCTTTAGGGGTTAATACATTTATTAGAATAGCGGTGAGCTCCGCTCGGCAGATTAGGGGTTAATAATTGAAGGTAGGTGTCGGCGATGTTAGGGAGGGCAGATTAGGGGGTTAATACTATTTATTATAGGGTTAGTGAGGCGGGTTAGGGTTTAATAACTTTATTATAGTAGCGCTCAGGTCCGCTCGGCAGATTAGGGGTTAATAAGTGTAGGCAGGTGTCGGCGACGTTGAGGGGGGCAGATTAGGGGTTAATAGATATAATATAGGGGTCGGCGGTGTTAGGGGTAGCAGATTAGGGGTACATAGGGATAACGTAGGTGGCGGCGCTTTGCGGTCGGAAGATTAGGGGTTAATTATTTTAAGTAGCTGGCGGCGACGTTGTGGGGGGCAGGTTAGGGGTTAATAAATGTAATACAGGGGTCGGCGGGGTTAGGGGCAGCAGATTAGGGGTACATAAGTATAACGTAGGTGGCGGTCGGCAGATTAGGGGTTAAAAATTTTAATCGAGTGGCGGCGATGTGGGGGGAGCTCGGTTTAGGGGTACATAGGTAGTTTATGGGTGTTAGTGTACTTTAGGGTACAGTAGTTAAGAGCTTTATGAACCGGCGTTAGCCAGAAAGCTCTTAACTCCTGCTATTTTCAGGCGGCTGGAGTTTTGTCGTTAGAGCTCTAACGCTCACTTCAGAAACGACTCTAAATACCGGCGTTAGAAAGATCCCATTGAAAACATAGGATACGCAAATGGCGTAGGGGGATCTGCGGTATGGAAAAGTCGCGGCTGAAAAGTGAGCGTTAGACCCTTTAATCACTGACTCCAAATACCAGCGGGCGGCCAAAACCAGCGTTAGGAGCCTCTAACGCTGGTTTTGACGGCTACCGCCGAACTCCAAATCTAGGCCATTGTAAGTTCTTTACGAAACTACCCGAGCTGTTTGAAATCATTGGCCGCATACACATCGAAACATATATTATGAGCAGCACCATTGTTTAAAATACGAAGGGTTTGTCTATTTCACAACACCCGATTGGTGTTTAATCTTCCAATAGGAACTCCATATTGTCGACACACCTACACGCATGCGCAGTTCACGATTGAAGATGCCAAACACGGTGTTATAAGTTCGTGGTCATTTCATTTTATGTATATGCACCTGAGGAAACGGTCACGTACGACCGAGAAATGTTGTGCTAATAAAGTCTTGTAAATTCATTTAAGACTTTGTGCCACAAACTTTTTATTCTTTTAATCTACGATTACATTCCCATACACGTTTGCTATTCCCAGTTTGAAGTTTTCCTTCTGGGTATCAGTGTATCAGTATCAGTGAATCTAGCCTTTGGGAGTGTGCCACAGAACCTCCATTGCCGTTCACATCAGACGATGTGCTGTGTCTAGCTCAGGAGAGCACTGGTTATACACGGACCGGGTTTCCAGGCAGCACGGGAGTGTGAGTCAGCTGGACGACTCATAAGAGTCTAGGAGGTGATCCAGACATGTGCATGCTACCTACCTAGGTATCTCTTCAACAAACAATACTATGAGAACAAAGCAAATTTATAATAAAAGTAAATTAAAATGTATTTATTTTTTAATGTTTTGCTGTGTCTTAATCACAAAACAAGAATTTTAGTTTCATTCCCTTTAAAGATGGGTATACAAGCCCAAAAAGAAAACATAATGCTTGAGCGTTTTATTATTTAATTATTGTTTGTATTTAACTATGTGTTTAATCCTTGCAAAGGAGTTTAAGGGGTAGATTTATCAAGCAGCAGATGCTGCATCGATACCCCATTGTTTCTTAAGACCGCTGCTCCTTAACTTCTACGCTTTTAGGTACAATCAGGATGATTGACACCCCCTGCTAGTGGCCGATTGGCTGCCGGTGAGCAGGGGGCGGAATTGCACAAGCATTTCACTAGAAATGCTTGTGCAATGATAAATGCTGACAGCGTATGCTGTCTGCATTTAACAAGGTCAATCGACATAATTCGCTACAGGTCTGCCCGACCTTTAATAAATCTACCCCTAAGTCTGTTCCAGAGCAGCAGTGAACTATTAGGAGCTAGTAGAACACATATCTTGTGCCAATTATGGGCTAGATTATGAGTGGAGAGGTAGTTGGCGCTCGCACGTTAACCCGCTAGAAGTAAGCTTTTTGCACGCGTCGGGTAGTGCACGTATTACAAGTTGAAAGTAAAAAGTTTTTGCTCTCACTCTAACCCGACTCGCACAAAAAGCAGAACTTGGGATATCGCAACCCTGTTAATGTATTCCGCAATAGATTTTAATGGAGAGCGAAAAGTGGAAAAAACCTAGTCGTGCACAAACCCAATCATGTTTTCTCAAGTGTGCTAACCCAACATGAAATATTCATATTTCACATTCCAATGTTCTTCACATAGGAAAATATGTTCTATTTAGTCATAAATACATATTTCTATACATTTCTGATGTATTTTTTAGCAAAATATATACCTATATATATATATATATATATATATATATATATATATATATAGTGATGTGCGGTAAGGTCAGTGGTTAGTGAGGCACTGGCTAATATCAGAGCCATACTATGCACAGTATACAAACTATGCCATATGCATACAGCAATATCATACAAATTGCGCAATGAATGGAGGGCAGCGGAACGGCTCACTGCCTCCTTATTGCGCAACATGGATGCTGAATTTTTTAAGTGGCATATGTTAAAATATTAAAATGATGGTATCCGGCGGTGGGGGGAAGTACCCTGGGGGCGTGGCAAAAAAAGGACAATTTTTTTTAAATTATTTTAATAATATAATTTAAAATCTCTTTTCTCTGATTGGACAGGGAGGCGCCGCCTCCCCTGCCTTCTATTACTGCACGTCACTATATATATATATCTATTTTATAAATACTTAAACCATATTGTGCTATGTGATGAACATTGGAATTTGAAAAATTTACAGTAAATACACAGTTAAACACTTTATTGAATATGAATATTGCATAAATATGACTTTTCATATTTTCAGGTACTTGACTGCAAAGGGCTCCAATGCGCGCGCACACACACACACACACACACATATATATATATATATATATATATATATATATATATATATATATATATATATATATATATATATATATATAGTATCAACAAGTAGGGACTGCACTCGCTGGATTCAGTTCAAATAATACCTTATTTATTCAATGGTGACGTTTCGGGTATGCAAACCCCTTCTTCAGACCAAACACAGTGCACAAGAAACAAAGTGACTTTAAACCCAAATAAACCCCTCCCATCTTACATTCCAAGAAATTGAGCCAAAACCGTATCCATGGAGACCAGATAGTTAACTGGCAACTATGTTACACAAACAATTTAAGGCATTCAAATAACAGTGGTGTGATTATTACTTCCTAACTGTTAATAAGACAAAAAGAAACACCAGTGTGTAAACACTTATGTGTATAAAAACTGTGAAGATCTCATGCTTAATATATACCTTTAAAATTCAGTATATCAAATCATATACAATATAGGTAAAATCATTTGAGTAAATATATAAACCCCTCTGCAACAACGTAGCTTATATGTTCAAGTTTACACACTAATCAGTGTATTATTCGGCACCAGATGTTAGGCTGTTTAGACACATAGTTACAGTTTGTAATTTGCAATTATTGCAAAGATGAGCTTCATATTTAGTGTTAGAGAGAATAAATGTTATCATTTAATATAGACATTTAACCTTTGCTCAGTGAGTTAGGGATTAATGGAATGATCATATCGGATTAGGTATAATATTAGTATTAGTTACTCGCTGTGTACTATGAATTGCTGCTAATCGTTCCCCAGCTGCTGCGCTGTTCAAAGAGTCTGTAGTGTGTCAGTTGGGCGCAAGTTACAGACTCAGCCAATCAACGGCTTGTTTAGTCAACCGCATGGCTCATTAGCATACTGTGACGTCACCGGGCTTTGCAACTAGACTCTATAGTAGCGTGGCTAATTTGTATATTGAGATCGTACCTGTCAGAGCGTAATTTTCAATACTGTTTACGCTCAGTGTTTATGTGCTTTGTAGTGCTAACGTGGTGTCCTAATGTTGCAAGTGTAGTTCATAAGTTATGTGTTGGAGCCCAACATTTACCTTGTATGCCTTATGTGTGATTATTATAGCGGGACCGATTAGGTACGAAAAAATGTCAAACAGCCCCTGTTAGATCAATGCCTATATTAGTTGGTTAGTCACCTGTGTGAGTGTAATAATTCTATTATAGGACTCCTGTCCTACGCTTGCAACATTAGGACACCATGTTAACACTGCAAAGCACATAAACACTGAGCGTAAACAGTATTGAAAATCACGCTCTGACAGGCACGATCTCAATGTACAAATTAGCCATGCTACTACAGAGTCTAGTTGCAAAGCCCGGTGACGTCACGGTATGCTAATGAGCCATCTTTGCAATAATTGCATTTAGCCACGCAAACTGTAACTATGTGTCTAAACAGCCTAATATTATCTGGTGCCGAATAATACAGTGGCGTCACTAGGGTTGGTGTCACCCCCCCCCCCCAGAAAGCAGACACACAAAAACACAGGCACACACACATACAAACACTCAGACACACTTAAAAACACACTCAGATGCACACACAAACACTCGGAAACACACTCAGACACACACACAAAAACACACACACAAAAACACTGAGACACACACACACAAAAACAATGAGACACACACACACACAAACTCAGACACACACATACAAAATATGTAAACTGCACTGTATTAATTATAAAGCTCATGCCTAGAGCTGCTCCCTAGCTCATGCCTAGAGCTGCTCCCTGGCTCAGCAGAGCATCAAATGAAACATAAACAGAGCACTCTAAAATAAACCACTGAAGAAAAGGTTTAGGCGCGCAAACTATAAAAATTTCTGCTCTCTGACTCTGTTCCAAGTCTGTCAGTGCACAGCCCTGGGCCGCGTGCCTACCGCTTCTTATGGCCAATCACCTCTGTACTCTGTGCACCCCCGGACCCCCACCCGCCCTCCCCTCCTACCTCTTTAGTGTGCACTTAGTGTACCGTAACCGTACCGGTCTGGTGGGCATCATACGTGGCTCCTTCATTTTAGAGACAGTGTCAGACAGTCATGCGGTCAGGTGCCAGGCACCCCCCTCATGATTTCCCAGTTCCCGTTTAGAGAGACAGCACAGCAGTGAGTGACGTCACTGAGCAGTGAGCACAGATAGGCAGACAGGTTTAGGCTAGCAGTCCCCAGTCCCACTAATGTTCACAAATGCCGGCCCCTCTAATAAAAATAAATCTATGCATCTCTACATGTATTTCTTTGAATTTCAATAAAATTAAAAAAAAAAAAAAAATTTTTTTTGGTGTCACCCCCTGGAGGGTGTCACCCAGGTGCGGCCCACACCCCCCTAGTGACGCCACTGGAATGATACACTGATTAGTGTGTAAACTTTAACATATAAGCTACGTTGTTGCAGAGGGGTTTATATATTTACTCAAATGATTTTACCTATATTGTATATGATTTGATATACTGAATTTTAAAGGTATATATTAAGCATGATGTCTTCACAGTTTTTATACACATAAGTGTTTACACACTGGTGTTTCGTTTTGTCTTATTAACAGTTAGGAAGTAATAATCACACCACTGTTATTTGAATGCCTTAAATTGTTTGTGTAACATAGTTGCCAGGTAACTACCTGGTCTCCATGGATACGATTTTGGCGCAATTTCTTGGAATGTAAGATGGGAGGGGTTTATTTGGGTTTAAAGTCACTTTGTTTCTTGTGCACTGTGTTTGGTCTGAAGAAGGGGTTTGCGTACCCCGAAAAGTCACCATTGAATAAATAAGGTATTATTTGAACTGAATCCAGCGAGTGCAGTCCCTACTTGTTGATACTTATTGAAATTTTGACTGAGCACCCTGGTTGCTGACTATCTTTGAATTGCGAGTGCAGATACACAGTGGATATATATATATATATATATATATATATATATATATATATATATATACACATGTGTTAATATGTGTATATATATATATATATATTGTACAAACAATGGAAAATCACTAGTAAAGTCTAAACCAAGCAAATGCTTTCAGCTGTTCCTTAAGTACTCAATATGAACATTCCTGACACCCTAGACCAGGCTAGAGGTTTAGATAAACTAATACGGACAAGTCACTTATCTCCCCAAAATGATGCCTTGATTTAGTAAAGGATTATAGCATCTTATGCCTTGTTATCTTACACACATATGCACATAGGAGCGGGAGTATTTCATTCTCAGAAATGAGCGAGATGCGCTAGGCAGCTTGTAGCTGCTTTAACTCACCGCCTCCTTATGTGATCTCTCTCCGTATGTTTGTGCTCCAGTCTGCTTGTGAAAACAGTGGGGTCAATGCGCTCTTTCAGCGTGCAGTCCAACACAAACTTGGGCGTTTAGCAAATGTCCTCACCGGTTCTGCTTCGCCATTGCTTAATTCACTCAGCATGCTGTATGAATCCAACCACCGGGAGCATCTGGAGGGGGTGTGTCTCGTCCGTGACAAGTGAATATGTTGAAATATGGGATTAAGAAATCATGGTTAAAATTGTGTATATGTGCATATATATATATATATATATATATATATATATATATATACAAGTATAATCTTATAATCAAAGTCTCTATCCAGATATCTAAGGACGTGTATATATATATACATGTGAGTGGTCAGGGATATATTCCACACTATATATATTTTTAGACAGGATTATAAATCCTAAGCCTAACCCTCTAGTCGACATTAGTCCTTAACAGTATGAAATGGTTTTTCACTTTTGAATTATGAAAATAATAGTCCATGACACCATTATATATCATTTGCATACAAAGAGAGAAGCGCTCTACCAGGAACGAACAACAGCTCAGTGGCTTGTTCTATGGCGATTTACCACCCGGAAGCAGCCTCTTTTAGACCAGTGTGCTTTTCACAAAAGAAAACTTTCCTGAAGTATATCAGTCTGATCCCGCCAAGTAAGGTCAGTCCAGCCCCGAAATACCAGGCAATTCTCCTCTGAACAAGGAACATGACAACCCCAGACGATCGTTTCGGCCTTCTATGGGCCTCGTCAGTGAGGTGCAGCCACATTCCTCTAAGCACACTGAGCAAGGAGTCCACGTGTGGTTTCCCCCATCACCCATAGGGAGACTTCCACAGGGTCATAATAATTTGCATACAAAGAGAGAAGCGCTCTACCAGGAACGAACAACAGCTCAGTGGCTTGTTCTATGGCGATTTACCACCCGGAAGCAGCCTCTTTTAGACCAGTGTGCTTTTCACAAAAGAAAACTTTCCTGAAGTATATCAGTCTGATCCCGCCAAGTAAGGTCAGTCCAGCCCCGAAATACCAGGCAATTCTCCTCTGAACAAGGAACATGACAACCCCAGACGATCGTTTCGGCCTTCTATGGGCCTCGTCAGTGAGGTGCAGCCACATTCCTCTAAGCACACTGGGCAAGGAGTCCACGTGTGGTTTCCCCCATCACCCATAGGGAGACTTCCCCAGGGTCATAATAATTTGCATACAAAGAGAGAAGCGCTCTACCAGGAACGAACAACAGCTCAGTGGCTTGTTCTATGGCGATTTACCACCCGGAAGCAGCCTCTTTTAGACCAGTGTGCTTTTCACAAAAGAAAACTTTCCTGAAGTATATCAGTCTGATCCCGCCAAGTAAGGTCAGTCCAGCCCCGAAATACCAGGCAATTCTCCTCTGAACAAGGAACATGACAACCCCAGATGATCGTTTCGGCCTTCTATGGGCCTTGTCAGTGAGGTGCAGCCACATTCCTCTAAGCACACTGGGCAAGGAGTCCACGGGTGGTTTCCCCCATCACCCATAGGGAGACTTCCCCAGGGTCATAATAATTTGCATACAAAGAGAGAAGCGCTCTACCAGGAACGAACAACAGCTCAGTGGCTTGTTCTATGGCGATTTACCACCCGGAAGCAGCCTCTTTTAGACCAGTGTGCTTTTCACAAAAGATAACTTTCCTGAAGTATATCAGTCTGATCCCGCCAAGTAAGGTCAGTCCAGCCCCGAAATACCAGGCAATTCTCCTCTGAACAAGGAACATGACAACCCCAGACGATCGTTTCGGCCTTCTATGGGCCTTGTCAGTGAGGTGCAGCCACATTCCTCTAAGCACACTGGGCAAAGAGTCCACGTGTGGTTTCCCCCATCACCCATAGGGAGACTTCCCCAGGGTCATAATAATTTGCATACAAAGAGAGAAGCGCTCTACCAGGAACGAACAACAGCTCAGTGGCTTGTTCTATGGCGATTTACCACCCGGAAGCAGCCTCTTTTAGACCAGTGTGCTTTTCACAAAAGAAAACTTTCCTGAAGTATATCAGTCTGATCCCCCAAGTAAGGTCAGTCCAGCCCCGAAATACCAGGCAATTCTCCTCTGAACAAGGAACATGACAACCCCAGACGATCGTTTCGGCCTTCTATGGGCCTCGTCAGTGAGGTGCAGCCACATTCCTCTAAGCACACTGGGCAAGGAGTCCACGTGTGGTTTCCCCCATCACCCATAGGGAGACTTCCCCAGGGTCATAATAATTTGCATACAAAGAGAGAAGCGCTCTACCAGGAACAAACAACAGTTCAGTGGCTTGTTCTATGGCGATTTACCACCCGGAAACAGCCTCTTTTAGACCAGTGTGCTTTTCACAAAAGAAAACTTTCCTGAGGTATATCAGTCTGATCCCGCCAAGTAAGGTCAGTCCAGCCCCGAAAAACCAGGCAATTCTCCTCTGAACAAGGAACATGACAACCCCAGACGATTGTTTCGGCCTTCTATGGGCCTCGTCAGTGAGGTGCAGCCACATTCCTCTAAGCACACTGGGCAAGGAGTCCACGTGTGGTTTCCCCCCATCACCCATAGGGAGACTTCCCCAGGGTCATAATAATTTGCATACAAAGAGAGAAGCGCTCTACCAGGAACGAACAACAGCTCAGTGGCTTGTTCTATGGCGATTTACCACCCGGAAGCAGCCTCTTTTAGACCAGTGTGCTTTTCACAAAAGAAAACTTTCCTGAAGTATATCAGTCTGATCCCGCCAAGTAAGATCAGTCCAGCCCCGAAATACCAGGCAATTCTCCTCTGAACAAGGAACATGACAACCCCAGACGATCGTTTTGGCCTTCTATGGGCCTCGTCAGTGAGGTGCAGCCACATTCCTCTAAGCACACTGGGCAAGGAGTCCACGTGTGGTTTCCCCCATCACCCATAGGGAGACTTCCCCAGGGTCATAATAATTTGCATACAAAGAGAGAAGCGCTCTACCAGGAACGAACAACAGCTCAGTGGCTTCTTCTATGGCGATTTACTACCCGGAAGCAGCCTCTTTTAGACCAGTGTGCTTTTCACAAAAGAAAACTTTCCTGAAGTATATCAGTCTGATCCCGCCAAGTAAGGTCAGTCCAGCCCCGAAATACCAGGCAATTCTCCTCTGAACAAGGAACATGACAACCCTTGACGATCGTTTCGGCCTTCTATGGGCCTCGTTAGTGAGGTGCAGCCACATTCCTCTAAGCACACTGGGCAAGGAGTCCACGTGTGGTTTCCCCCATCACCCATAGGGAGACTTCCCCAGGGTCATAATAATTTGCATACAAAGAGAGAAGCGCTCTACCAGGAACGAACAACAGCTCAGTGGCTTGTTCTATGGCGATTTACCACCCGGAAGCAGCCTCTTTTAGACCAGTGTGCTTTTCACAAAAGAAAACTTTCCTGAAGTATATCAGTCTGATCCCGCCAAGTAAGGTCAGTCCAGCCCCGAAATACCAGGCAATTCTCCTCTGAACAAGGAACATGACAACCCCAGACGATCGTTTCGGCCTTCTATGGGCCTCGTCAGTGAGGTGCAGCCACATTCCTCTAAGCACACTGGGCAAGGAGTCCACGTGTGGTTTCCCCCATCACCCATAGGGAGACTTCCCCAGGGTCATAATAATTTGCATACAAAGAGAGAAGCGCTCTACCAGGAACGAACAACAGCTCAGTGGCTTGTTCTATGGCAATTTACCACCCGGAAGCAGCCTCTTTTAGACCAGTGTGCTTTTCACAAAAGAAAACTTTCCTGAAGTATATCAGTCTGATCCCGCCAAGTAAGGTCAGTCCAGCCCCGAAATACCAGGCAATTCTCCTCTGAACAAGGAACATGACAACCCCAGACGATCGTTTCGGCCTTCTATGGGCCTCGTCAGTGAGGTGCAGCCACATTCCTCTAAGCACACTGGGCAAGGAGTCCACGTGTGGTTTCCCCCATCACCCATAGGGAGACTTCCCCAGGGTCATAATAATTTGCATACAAAGAGAGAAGCGCTCTACCAGGAACGAACAACAGCTCAGTGGCTTGTTCTATGGCAATTTACCACCTGGAAGCAGCCTCTTTTAGACCAGTGTGCTTTTCACAAAAGAAAACTTTCCTGAAGTATATCAGTCTGATCCCGCCAAGTAAGGTCAGTCCAGCCCCGAAATACCAGGCAATTCTCCTCTGAACAAGGAACATGACAACCCCAGACGATCGTTATATATCATGACACATTTTGGGTTATTTATAGATGTATATAAGGTCATGAAATTGCTAGTAAAAGATACTATATGCTAGTATGCCTTTAAATAAACAGATAAAATTCTGTGAGATTTTGTGGGGCACGGACCCTTTAACACAACCATTTGCTATAAGCATGAATGGCTCACATTTGTAGTCATACTGGCATATTAGCAATTATTTATATATATTTATATATATTTATATATATTTATATCCACATAATAAAGCAGGCACTCTCCGTTTTAATTTTATCGTTTAATGGTAAACGTTTTCGGGGTCTCCCCCGTCCTCAGACCACAAGTGGTCTGAGGACGGGGGAGACCCCGAAAACGTTTACCATTAAACGATAAAATTAAAACGGAGAGTGCCTGCTTTATTATGTGGATATTTGTTTGTTTGCAAGTGCACCCCGGCAGCTGAATATACAAAAAGGTGTGCTGGTTCCCTGCTTCTGGTGGTATTTATATATATTTATATATATTTATATACATTTCTATATTCTGTATATGACAAAGATTATGTCATCTTGTGTTTAACTCATTCTGCCTGTATTAGTGGTGTGAACTGAAATTCATATATGAATACTTGAGTATGTATGTTCACCTACTAACAAACATTAGAGAATCTAAGCTAGATATTATCACAACTTCAAATAAGGTAACCAACAGGTTAATAGTCTGTAATATGTGCAGACTATTTCATACACTCCCCTTACCTTACAAGACTGATTGGTGTATACTTAGACCAATAGAAAGTGGGCACTGCTTTTAAATAGTTTTATTGCAGGTGCATTGATTAGCCACGATTACGGCGTTCTGGCCGAAACATGTCAGCATTTCAATGCTCACTGCTGAGTATGTGAATGCCCTGTTGTTGCTGTAGACCCTCCTGGTCCGTTTTATCGTTTTTGGATGAATAAATAGTTTTTACTATTACAACAGCCTGCAAAACTTCTTTGCTCTACATTATACCTATATATATATATAAATATATATACATATACATCTTTAGACATGTGTATGTATGTATCTCTGTATATCTATGTTAAAGCCCTTTGCCTGCCTTTTTTTTCTAATACCTGAGACCTTTAAAAAAAAAAGACTAGACTGTGTTATTCTAAGTGTATCTTTGTGCAAAATTGCGCTTGTGTGCAATGGCGAATACCTGTGGGTAATTTCGCCCCTCCACAGGTCTCTTGTGAGCTGCTGGTGCAATGTTAAATGCGGAGAGCGTATTGCTCTCCGCATTTAGCGAGGTCTTGCGGACCTGATCCGCAGTGTCGGATCAGGTCTGCAAGCCCTTTGATAAATTGGGACCATAGACTCTATTAGATGAAAGAAAGAAAAACAATTCTTAAAAGGGTTATTAAAAGTATTTTTTTCTTGTTATATGTAAAAGAAATGCATTTTAAAATGGGCTACTGTTTTTGCTTTTGGAAAAAAGGATATTTCTGTGCTAAAAAAAACCCCTTAGTTTTAGGCTGCTGAATACAAAACAAGATGGCATTTCGAGTGCAATACTGGTGTTACGGTATATTTTCACAGGGTACTCGCACAGTGTAGCAGCACCCCGATATACTGATGGAAGCTTAACTCCAGCCACCAACTTTCTCGAGAAGGAAGACAAAAATCTTCAATGTTCGTTAGCAATGATTATGAGGCACTTCGGTTTTTGTAGTATATAAAAGAAGTTTAATAAAACCATAAAACGTGCACAAAAACAGAAACATTTCTGACATGCAATGCATTTCTCAGGTGTGCTAGCCATTTCATCAGGCATAAAAAAACAATAATAAATATCATACAATATGGGTACAGAAACATATATTATATAGTATATTAGCGAAATAAACTTCCCTTATACTGTGTCTGGATAAATGCAGCCTGCCCCAGTGACTCCAGTGCCGTATGTAGTAGACATTTTTTAAATATGGCAGCACAGTTTTCTCCAGATTCAGGGGTTTACATTGTCAGCAGTCCTCACTCAGTGGAACCTCAATGAAGAGACAACCAACATACAGGGAGTGCAGAATTATTAGGCAAGTTGTATTTTTGAGGATTAATTTTATTATTGAACAACAACCATGTTCTCAATGAACCCGAAAAACTCATTAATATCAAAGCTGAATAGTTTTGGAAGTAGTTTTTAGTTTGTTTTTAGTTATAGCTATTTTAGGGGGATATCTGTGTGTGCAGGTGACTATTACTGTGCATAATTATTAGGCAACTTAACAAAAAATAAATATATACCCATTTCAATTATTTATTTTTACCAGTGAAACCAATATAACATCTCAACATTCACAAATATACATTTCTGACATTCAAAAACAAAACAAAAACAAATCAGTGACCAATATAGCCACCTTTCTTTGCAAGGACACTCAAAAGCCTGCCATCCATGGATTCTGTCAGTGTTTTGATCTGTTCACCATCAACATTGCGTGCAGCAGCACCCACAGCCTCCCAGACACTGTTCAGAGAGGTGTACTCTTTTCCCTCCTTGTAAATCTCACATTTGATGATGGACCACAGGTTCTCAATGGGGTTCAGATCAGGTGAACAAGGAGGCCATGTCATTAGATTTTCTTCTTTTATACCCTTTCTTGCCAGCCACGCTGTGGAGTACTTGGAGGCGTGTGATGGAGCATTGTCCTGCATGAAAATCCTGTTTTTCTTGAAGGATGCAGACTTCTTCCTGTACCACTGCTTGAAGAAGGTGTCTTCCAGAAACTGGCAGTAGGACTGGGAGTTGAGCTTGACTCCATCCTCAACCCGAAAATGCCCCACAAGCTCATCTTTGATGATACCAGCCCAAACCAGTACTCCACCTCCACCTTGCTAGCGTCTGAGTCGGACTGGAGCTATCTGCCCTTTACCAATCCAGCCACGGGCCCATCCATCTGGCCCATCAAGACTCACTCTCATTTCATCAGTCCATAAAACCTTAGAAAAATCAGTCTTGAGATATTTCTTGGCCCAGTCTTGACGTTTCAGCTTGTGTGTCTTGTTCAGTGGTGGTCGTCTTTCAGCCTTTCTTACCTTGGCCATGTCTCTGAGTATTGCACACCTTGTGCTTTTGGGCACTCCAGTGATGTTGCAGCTCTGAAATATGGCCAAACTGGTGGCAAGTGGCATCTTGGCAGCTGCACGCTTGACTTTTCTCAGTTCATGGGCAGTTATTTTGCGCCTTGGTTTTTCCACACGCTTCTTGCGACCCTGTTGACTATTTTGAATGAAACGCTTGATTGTTCGATGATCACGCTTCAGAAGCTTTGCAATTTTAAGAGTGCTGCATCCCTCTGCAAGATATCTCACTATTTTTGACTTTTCTGAGCCTGTCAAGTCCTTCTTTTGACCCATTTTGCCAAAGGAAAGGAAGTTGCCTAATAATTATGCACACCTGATATAGGGTGTTGATGTCATTAGACCACACCCCTTCTCATTACAGAGATGCACATCACCTAATATGCTTAATTGGTAGTAGGCTTTCGAGCCTATACAGCTTGGAGTAAGACAATATGCATAAAGAGGATGATGTGGTCAAAATACTCATTTGCCTAATAATTCTGCACTCCCTGTAGTGCAATAACATTTGGAAATAATGCATTCCATTTCCAAATGTTATTGCACTATGTTGGTTGCCTCTTCATTAGGTATGGTCGAATGTGTTTATATTCGAATGTTATTGTCGAAATTCGATTAACATTAAATCTATAAACTAATGCTATTTACAGTTTTCGAATGTCACTTTCGAATTTGAATGTTTATAATTAGATTGAATGTCCACATTCAAAATTTCGAATGTAACATTCGATTTAACAAGTACTATTCAGAAGTTCAATAGTTCATGTGGTAGGGAATTTAGTAAATTGATACATAATAGATACAAATATATCAATTTGAATGTTTCTATTTCGAATATTGCATTTAAAGAGAGCATTAGAATTACTATTACAAATTTATAAATTCAATTTTTATTACATTTAAAGAAAGCATTAGAAATACTATTACTAATATATAAATTCAATTTTTTTTTAATTCAAATATTACATTTAAAGAGAGCATTAGAAATACTACTACAAATATATAAATTCAAATTTTTCGAATTTGAATATTGTATAATTCTAATATTACATTTAAAGAAAGCATTAGAAATACTATTACATTAAGCAAATGTTAGAATGTTGTACAAACATTCGAAACGAACGAATGTGTAAAAATTAGTTTCATTTTTCGAATGTTGGAAAACATTCGCTCATCCCTACTCTTCATAATAACATTCTACCTTAAATATAAGCTGCTGCCAATCAAATCCCTTCATTAGGAAAAACAGCTGCGTGACTAGGATACCTATAAACTGAATAGACCCATGTAGAAAAGGAATCAAGGCAATACATTTCTCCATTTCAAACATTAAACATCCAATCATATATATTGGAAACATATAAGTGGTATATATGTGAATAGAATTAATAATGTTAGTATAGTTGAGCCAGGTATATACACATAGTGGCGATAAGTGTTCAAATCTTATAACAGTGGAGGCCTATCAAACTAAATGAATCGGCTAGATGATATCATGTGATCAATACTGTTATCATAGGTGCACATGAAGCGCGCTCTTGTTTTGTATTCAGAATCTGTGTGACCATTTGGGGAGTCTGTGGTTTTTAGCGCCCACTAGGGGAACTTGGATTCCTAGATTTTAGTCTTATAGTAGGTTTTACTATCCATCAACAGACCTAAGAGCGACCACCGAGCTTCTGTTCCATAGACCTGCACTTCGAGATACTTTTAAAATCAAAATAAATATTTTAACATGTTGATTTAGTGTTCTTTTATAAGAATGATTGTATTGTTTTGAGTTTAACATCATTTTAGTATAAATGTAAGAATAATTGTATTGGCTATTGGAAAACAATATAACATAACAAAGACTTTCTTTTATTTTTTTTAGATCCAGCTGAACAGCAGAGGGCTTATATATTCCGTAGCTTTATTACTGGCATCGTTATTTGTCACAGTAAGTGGGCAATGTTTGCTGTAGTAGTTTTTCGGCCTATTATTCAGTCACTGTTTATGGAAGAAAATTGTAATCTATTTTACTAATGACCTACAAATGTTTACAAAACTCATTTAGACTTTTTGCAGCACTCATAAGTCCTTATACATGATTTAAATAAGACTAGACCAAAGCAATTGCTATACTGTCATTATCTAAATATGCAAAGGAAATTTCCATTTTACACTTGCATCCTTATGTTCTATAATACCCTATATGACTGATATAGGCATATTTTGGTCCTTTTAAAGAGACATGAAACACTTAGGGCTTGTAATGTAAAATGTTTAATTAAATGTAGTTAAAAACCAAAATGTTGCAATATACTTTTTGCATTAATTTTAAAACCCAAAATAGACAATTCCTCCAAACAGCCTGTATATCTATTGTTTAATATGGTTATTCATCTCTTACTTCTAATAATGATATATTTTGGTATATATGTTGTTGGCTAAGGTACTTTTTTTTCTTTTTTCTTCCTTCGACTTTTATACTTTGCATCCACTAATGCTGGTACATATTTATGTGAGCATCATTGGATACTCAACCTTTTGCAACATTAGTGGAGTTATAGCTAGTGATTTTTTTTTTTTTTAACAAGCTTTATTCAGTAGAATCTATTCAATGAAGGGTGTAAGCATTAACAACAATTAGGTAAGCATATAGTATATAAAAATGTGGGACTAAAGTCCCACAACAAACAAGAAGTGTAATAGGATGAAAAGACCTGGAATTCTAGACAGATAAAAAAATATATATATATATATATATATATATATATATATATATATATATATATATATATATATATATATATATATATATATATTTTGTATATATATATTTATAAAATGCACAAATAGATATCTCCTATTACAAAGGCAGGTAGTTCCATTATTGTTTACATTAAAGGATCCCTCAATGCAGTAGAATTGCATAATTAACAAGTGCATAATAAAATGATTTAACACCTACTCTGAATTTCAAATAAAAAGTAGATTTTTTTTTTCTGACAAATTTATTTTTTTCTCCCATTTATGCGTCCCCCTATATCATGTGACAGGCCTCAGCCAATCACAGACTAGTATAGTCTACCCTGTGAGCTTTTGCACATGCTCAGTAGGATCTTGTTCCCCAGAAAGTGTGTATATAACAAGACTGTGCAAAACTTGATAATGAAAGTAAATTGGAAAGTGTCTTAAAACTGCAAACTCTTTCTGAATCAAAAAAAAATATTTTTACTTGAGTGCCCCTTTAAGGGATATTTGTAGATGTTCCTGCAACACTTTTGCATTATTTTATCAGTTCCTCAGAGGGCAAAGTCTTGTCTTTTTGGTCATATCCTAATCGGACAAACAAGAAATCTTCAAAGTACAGATATTCTTTAAGGCAGCATTTACTAAATGGTATCTTTGAAAGTTGCTCCTCTCTGAAAAACCTTCACTAACTAAATTCATTTATATTTTCTTTCACAGGTTTGTGGCATTCGTCTGAATAAGTGGAAGCTGGACAAGAAGCTCGGAATCACGTGCATTTTGCTGTACGGTGTATTTTTGTGTCTCTCCATCCTGACCGAATTCAACGTTTTTACTTTTGTGAACTTGCCCATGTGCAGAGGGAACTGATCTTTCCAGCAGACAAGTTGAGGACCTTATCCTTTTTAATTTCTGTGCAATACATAGACACGACCCCCATCATTACATGTGATGCACCCAGAGGTCGTGGAGTATATTCTGGTCATTGTTCACAAGAACGTTTTATGTCCTTCTGCTCCCCCTTTATCTATTTATTGGGGGGGGGACATAGTTTTTTCACATGTGTGTTTCTTACTCTCTGTTAATTCTATTTAAACAGTGACCAGGGTACTAGATAAAAGGCTGCTAACTGGCCTACAGCCAGCCCAAATCGAGTCTGCTACAATTCCTTCTTTTTTAAGTTATTTGGGAGAGGACTAATCTAATTTATGACTTGAGATTGTTAATGCATAACAGAAGAATGGGAATGATTCATTTACCAGGGATCAAGTACAGTATGAAGAGAACCAGGGGATCAGAAGCTAACGAATTGCTCTTCCTTGTTCACATCAACAAACTTATTTGATCTTACACTTGGTATACAATACCCATCTGAAAATAAAAGTTCAGGGTATCGTGAAACTCCTCCAAAGTATATATGTAATGTGTTGATATATATATATATTTTTAGGCTCATTGTGTCAAGAGACACAAAGAAAAAAACTTTTTATATAATGAACAAACCTCTCTTCAATATAAGAATAGTCTTAGATGCAGGTAGTTGCTTAGGGGCAGTGTTAGAACTGTTTCCTTTTTAATGAAGACCAATGACATCGTTAGAATATATAGAGTTTAAAGTGATTGGTCGCAAAGTTTAGGAGCTTATTTATTAAGAGGAGCAGTAAAGCTCATTGAATACATGCACTGCAGTAACCCTTTGAGTTTGGAAGGGTCTCCTCGTTTCACTCACGTTACAATGTTGTAGTGGAAGCTCCTGTATATTTGTTATAGCTTATTAGAATCTTTAGAATCTGCCTGGTACAGTATTTTGTATACATAGTCACTATGTACACAAACGTCATATGGTTTGTTAATACAGTAATGGACACTGGTTTCTTATAAAAGAGGCATATTTTGCACAAAATGCTTTCCAATATACCACTTTGTTTAATGGTACACTGGATTTGGCCATATAATGTTTTCCATTTAAATAAGCAATTTATGTGTTATAAGGGGTTTCTCAATTATTCCACGGTTATTACATCAGTACAGTGAGGAGGATAGATGGTTAAACTAGCAGCCTCGATTCTATAAGTCACTAAAGCTGACAGTGTATTCAGGGAATCATTGGAGGACATAGGCCCCAAATAAAATGTTTATTTTTGTAGACATGAAATATATTCACAACAGATTTACTGGGGTGTGTTGTCCAACATGATAAATATTACAATTTATGATTTACTAGTTATTTAACTGTTTTTAAACAAGTTTAGTTGGAAGAAAAAGTAAAAAATCTTCCAATATAAGCTACATTTGGCCCTATAGAAAATGAATGTTATATTGTAGATATGACACATCTTGGCTACCTTTTAAAAGCGTTTTAATAAATAAAATGCATAATTTCCTCATAATTCAATTACAAATATTATTAGGAGAAGTCCATCTTGGCTTTTATTGTAGTGATATTTTCTTCTTATGAGATGCAGTTATACATGGACGGTTTTAATTCCATTATAGTCTGTAAACCAGGGGTACACAATTTATATATATTTATATATATATAAAGATAGATAGATAGATACAGAGGGCTGATCGCTAATGGATTAGCCAGGGACCACATTACATGATACTAACACACTTATGCTCAGAATAAAATAAGATTATAATCACATTGTTAATTAATAATTACATAGAAAATGAGTTATTAATAATGACTAATTATTTTAGAAATACACATGCTTCTTTATCTAAAAAGAAGTATTTGTACTTTTTCGGGTAACAAATTCCTGATGTCTGTTTTCTGCCATAGTTTGATCACCCCTGTAGTAGACTGTAGACTAACGACCGTTAAAATAGGGCCTGTGGTTATTTATCGTCACAATGGTAAACCTGAACTAGGAAGAAGCATTTTTGTACCTTCACAGTATGTGAAGAACGTAGTGGTTATTACTAAATTGTTTGCATGTTAAGTTTCATTGTACAGAGAGCATTTGGATATCATATCAATGCTCAGGAAGCTTAACACATCAGAAGGGAGAGATTTACATAAATAGACACATTTATGGCTAGATTACGAGTGGCGTGCAAGCAAAAAGGCATTTATGGCGGCTCTTTGCGCACATTGGAAGTAGTTTACGTATTACAGGTTGAAAGTAAATGCCTTCTCTTGAATGCAGTTGAATTTCACGCACGTCAGAAAAACGTGACTTCAGAGCTCTGGTTAACTGTTACCCTTAACCAAAAAGTTACACAAAAAACATCAAAATTATATTTGAAAGTACAGTTACACTATCTAATAAAAGTGATTAAAAACCAACAAATTGCAATAAAAAGTTATAAGGGCTCAAAGATATCAGGTGTTAGAAGAAAAAAAAGGACTGCAAGATCTTTAATCTAGAGAAGCATACCTATATATGTCTAAATATGTATGTGTGTTTATGTGTGTATATATGTATTTACAGACATAAATACACATATAAACACATAAATGCATATGTATACATATATAGATATATATATATAAGTGCATTGGAGCCCTTTGCAGTCAAGTAGCTGAAAACATGTAAAAGCATATTTATGGAATATTCATATTTAATTAAGTGTTTAACTATGTATTTAATGTAAATATTTCACATTTCAATATTCTTCACATAAGGGAATATGTTCTACTTATGTATAGATATTCCTATATATCTGTATATATACCTATATATAATGTCATATATATTTATAGGTATAGATATATATTTTACCTTAAAAACGTCATATATTTATAGAAATATTTATGTATGAATAAATAGAAGATATTCTTCTATGTGAAGAACATTGGAATGTGAACTATTCATATTTCATGTCGGGTTAGCGCACTTGAGAAAACATGATGGTTTGCTCGACTTGTTGGGTGTTAGGTTGTTTTCTACTTTTCGTGCTCCATTGAAGTCTTTAGGGGAATACGTTAACGTGGTCATCATATTCAAAGTTTGGCTTTTTGCACGCGTCGGGTTAGCACTCATACAAACACATTTTTACTTTTAACTTCTAATACGCCCGTTACGGAATACGCACAAAAAGCCTCCGTCTAGAGAAGTTAACACGAGAGCACAAATTACCTCTCCACTCATAATCTAGCTCTTATAAAGTAAATTTCAGATGAACCAGCATGGTAATTGATGTTGGATTTAATACATTAATCAGATTTATAAATGTATAGGTCACCTTGAGATATTTAACCTGAATTTCGGGAATTTGTTTGCATTGCATTCTGGTTACTAAAAGTCCTTTGTTTTTATTTAAAAAGTTGCTTGGAAAGCAAAATCTAAACACCAGCTCCTTAAATGGGTGATTCATGGCTGATAATAATGAAATACTACCTGCTTGCATTAATACAGTTTATCATAACCACCATAATGTGAACGCAGCCAGTTATATTATCATACAACACTGTAAGGTACTGACCCATGTTTTAACACAATCTATAAGCTGTTTTCTCCTCCTATTTGTATTTTGTGGGAAACTGTGTTATCTTCCTTATTTTTGTTATAAGTTTATACTGAAAGATTTATGATGTTGTCTTTTATGAACTGCAATATTGGGAATCTACAATGTTTTATAATTTTTTTGTTTTTGTTTGTTTTTTACAGTTCTCTAAGTTGAAGCAGCAATATTAGGTATCTATATTTGTTTCAGACTTGAAAATGAATATTTTACAATCTAAAAATAGTAACTATAGTTTGAACTTTATACATGCAAACTATAACTGTACTCTGTATTACAGACCTTCTACTCTAAAGAGAAAACAAAAATAATAATATGCATTTAATGCAATTGAATTGATTATTTTTTTCTAATTAAGGGGGAATATTGCACAAACCTTAGTGTGTTGAACTTTCATAAGAGTAAATCCGGCTCCAAAAAAAGCTGAATACCGCTCGCGGCCACCTTCTTCCACATTCGGATTCTAAAGAAGTATTCAAATGCACATCCCTAGAATATAATCCAGGGGATCTAAGACTTAAACAATGAAAATCAAATGGAAGATGAATGCGTACCTATAGTAATACACTCTAAGGGTATAACTTGCAATAGAGTAAATATTTGCAAAAATGTGTGTACATTTACTGTGTATATCTGTCTAGCAGAAAAAAATAACATTGCTTCTGCAATTAACACTATTAAACCAATGGTCTTTGCCATCAATTAATATGTATCATTCAACATAATATAGACACTATATGGACCTGTTTGTGAAACCATCATCCAGTTGAATTCCTGAGATGGTAATAGAACGGTCGCAGTTTCTGTCTCTAGAGCAGCACAATATTGCCCAAAGTTATAAAGAAAATGTCAAGTACGATTGCGTCAAGCTGAAGGCAAGGCCAGCAATTGGTTTCTGTTTATACATTTATATTTATGTTCCTAATATTTGTACATTTTACTCTTTTTTTTTATAGAGTGCCAGGGTAGATTTAGCAGCACTCTACTTCCTCTTCCCTATAGGGCAACTATTGCAAGTTTGGGTTCTTTCTTTCCTGCCTCTATGGTATCTTAATAGGTTAAAGCAAACACAGACACCAACACAACTGACCATAAGAATCAACAAATTAAGAGGCTACACTGGTGTCTGTCTTTAATACTTACTCACTATCCTCTTTATTGTCACCTCTGCCAGGTGTTGGCCTTGAGCCTCAAGCTGTTTACAACTTAAAAGGTGCCAAATGTAAAAGATCTTTGGGATGCGATTTGGCACTCTTTGAAGAAATTATAACTTTGAAAATGGGCATGTTGGTTGGCAGTAGGGCATATCCATGTGAAAAATAGGTTTAATCGATCTACCCAGAATAATGCTCCCACGACTGTACAAGAACCTAAAAAAAGTTATCTGAAATGTGAATAGCAGTTTTCATACATTTTAATAATCATTTATATATGAAATTCAACTTAACATATTAGCCTAAGAGATGGTTGATGCCTTCATAAATAACTCTTTTTAAGCACACTATTATTTACACTGCGTGCAAAAGCTTAGCATTGTATTACTTATCTAAAATTGAAGAGTTTGATTATTGTACTAACCTGGTGATACAGTTTGTTAGACCACTTAGATAAAATGATTTATGTGTGCAATGCCACCACCTCAATTTTAATGTTGAGATTCACAGTAAATTGTTTACACAGTTAAACTCAGGATCAATTGTTTTGAGACAAAAAGCATTTCCTTAGTATCTCATGATTAAGATGAAAAAACACTTGTATGTATCTATATTTTGTCTCTAATACCAACTTTATCATAAAAAATATCAAGCAGTGTTTAATATAAACCTGTAGCTGGAGGCTACATCACTTGAGATATAAATTATTATCGACCTAAACAATCATGTCTATATAAATAGATTTCTTTAAACTTACAAACAACATGAGCTATAATGGGGCCTTTATCTTTTTACATTCGACTGTTATAGAAAATGGCCTGAATTGTAATATCATGGGCGTCCTTATAAAATATAAGATGGATAGGAAGGTACAGATGTGAAAGTAATTATCACTTATTTTATAGTACAAAACCGTAACTCGTATTTACAGACAACCAACCACTGAACAGCATTACTGCATGTCAGTGTTTCATTACTTGTTTGCTCTTGATCAATCAATTTACTTTTTTTTTTCTTTAAACTTTATTAGACCTTATAATAAATTGGAAAAAAAATATTCCAATGATTAAACATTTGATTATTCTCTTAAAATAAATGAAGACCTAGGGGCCGAATTATCAAGCTCAGAATGGAGCTTGATGCCCCTGTTTCCAAACAGCAGTTATGAAGCAGCGGTTTTAAGACCGCTGCTCCATAACTGGTCCGCCTGTTCTGAGGCGATTGGGTTGATTGACACCCCCTGCTAGCGGCCGATTGTCCGTGAATCTGCGGGGGGCGGCATAGCAAGAACTGCTTGTGCAATGATAAATGCTGACAGCTTATGCTGTCAGCATTCATCAATGTCTTTCGGACATGATCTGCTGAGCGGATCGTGTCGGACAGACCGATGTAAATCGGCCCCCATGGGTCTAAATTAACTTGGTCTGGGTGGAAGGATATTACATTTTTTTGTGGAAGGATACTCATTTTTCCATAAAAAACTTTTCTCGCATAATTAAGAATATTTATAGATAGGTCATTTAAAACATATTTAAAAGAAGAATGATATTTCCTACTACTGCTGCTTCAACTCAATATGGGCCTCACTCAACCAAATCAAGAGTTTAACCCATGGTACCTATCTGGTTTTTTTTTGTTTGTTTTTTTCCTGTGTGTTATGAATTATTGTGATATGTTTTTTTGTTCATTTAACTTATGGATCAACATGATTTAGAAAATTATTTAAAATATTTTAGATGTAATTAAATAAGCTCTGAATTGGAGAAAAAAAAAGGGATGTACTCAAACTTCTATGTATTGATATTGCACAAAGCTAATTTGAATTAACCTTAATATGAATTATTTTTCTATTTTCTTTTTATTAACCTGTGTGATGTGAAACTGCTTTTTTGGCAAGGATGTATAATCATGTTCATATCTTTAGCTCTGCAGAGAGTAAAGGGTTAAATAGAAATCTCATCTTCCTAGGATGCAGTCCCACGTACTTATATTTTTAATGAATGACTCTATCATATAAAACATTTTTACATTGTTTATAACAGTATGATTTAAGGGGTTCATGGTTCTGTAGGTATTTCTATTAGCCAGTATTAAAACACCCAAAACTCAGTGAAATAAAAAATAATTGGATATGTATTACTCACTGCAAAACAAATACTGTATTAAAGGAACACGAAACCCAAACTTTTTCTTTTAACATTCATAGAGAGAATTTCGTTTTAAGCAATTTTCCAATTTACTATACTTTTGCTATCTATTTTTTCTTTCTCTTGGTATTCTTTGTTGAAAAGCATACCTAGGCAGGCTTAGGAGTTGCTGATTGGTGGCTGCTCATATATGCCTCATGTTATTGGGTCACTTATGTGCATTTCAGTTTTTTCAATAAAGGATATAAAGAGAATGAAGCAATGTATACAATAGAAGTAAATTAGAAAGTTGTTTAAAATGATGTGCTCTGTCTGAATCATGAAAAAAAAAATGTGGGTTTTTATGTCCCTTTGTTAGGTTATCATGTAAATAATTTAAAGGGGCATTTAATTTTTATAGATTGTAATATAAAATGTTGAATTATATATAGTAAAACACACTGCATTATACTTTCATTATTTATGTTGTTCCCTTTTTCTGTAATTTATTTCTGAAAATTGTGGGCTTGTCAGTTCCTGTTAAAAGTGGAAGTGCTGACACTGAACTTACCACTGCTATATTCCACACAGTTATTGGTTGCACGCTCTACTGACCCATTTATAACTGTCCCTTATTGGACTCAGCAGAGAATATATCATAGGTTACACCATGGAAACGGACATTGCTTTATGGAAAATAAACCTTTATGCTTATTTTTCAAGATTTAAATAACTAACCATTTAAAATTCTATAGATAGATAATTCTATCTAGCATTAGTATTTAATGCTCCATTAAAGTGATTAATTAATGCATAATTTTAGTCTTTTTTCTTAAAAAAATGGTCTGTACACCTTCAGCCAATCAGAAGCTGTATCACACAGACCATTATTGTCACTGGCAGTGCATTCCTGAGTGCTATTTGCCTGGGAGATAACATTTGGGGTCTCTTCCTTGAGGTAACGACCAGTACGGGTGCCAATGGAGTTTGCAAGTAAAAGTTTTTTTTGTTTTGTTTTTTAAAATAGTCATATTTTAAATGGGGACAGTTAGGGCAGGTGCTACAATTGAGGCAGACTAGGGGACTGCCTAAGGGCGCCCCCGCAGTGAGGCACAAATTTGGTGAATGACATAAAAAAAAATATGTGTATTTTTTTGCTGCCTATCTTGGGCTTCATTTTAGGGGCCATATATGGTGGCATAATGGCTAGAATGGGAGAAGACTCCCCTGAAACATAGAAAGGCAGAGAATACAAGTCAGTCAGAACAACTGGAACCTTGTGGCTGAAATATCTCACTGCATGGACCTTCATAAAAGTTGGCGGAGCCAATGACAGCAGTGAGACTAGCCTAATAAGTATTACTGGGGCTAATAGGCACCACAGACAATCCTCCAACTTTTAATATACTGCAACATAGTGCACACCTATATATATATATATATATATATATATATATATATATATATATATATATATATATATACACACACACACTGTATATAACTCATATACTGTTTATAAAGTCATAATTGTCAGTACTACATATCTATTATCTGTATACACTACATGCATACCTATGGATGGCCAACGTTATTATTGAGCACATGTCCTAAGAACCCACCATAATTATACATGTTCTATTTTTTTAGTGTGTGAACTCTCAACATCATACAGTGCACCATATATGTTATTAGTGTATAGGTACTGTAATAAACATGCTGTCCTGTAGAATGCACTGTATAGATGCCTTGCATTATCATATAGTGCAGTGTTATGTTTTTTACATCACTATACAGTGACACTTGTCTAAAGTTAATGCAATCTTGTAGGGCTTGAAAAATTTATAGTCATGGGAAAATGTATCGAAATGCATTCACAGCTTTTGAAAATTTGCAGTTTAGACTTACAAGAGTGAGTCTGCAAATTTCAGAAGTAGTTTTTGCTTCTTAACCTAGGTGACAGAGATAAATCATCTGAAACGTGCTTGTTCAGGGTGATTGGCAGCAATTGGTTGCCCAAGGGGATGAATGGAAAAACAGAGATGTTCTGTAAGTGGCAATTGCAGGTGGACAGTTTCTCTGTTTAAGAACCTGTTCGCCTGTGGATTGATACATTTTCCTGTTAGACATGCTAGCATAAGTCTAGATATAATGGTTAAAAAGAAAATAGTTCATCCTGCCTCTGGGTCCATGTGGTTTAAATATTGTCACCACTGTTTGATTAATTATGCAGAGCCACCACTGATTTCCTATGTTGGGCGGAGCCACCACTTTAGTATGTTATGTCATGCAGAAATGAGCCATGACATAACATATAATGATAGGTAAAATAGTTTTCTATAGCTGTTTAACACTTCACATTCTGTTAAGAAGCAGTAGTGGCAGAGTATATAATTTCTTTAGGGGAGAATGGGCGGCAAAATGTGTCTTTGCCTGTGAAGCCAAAAATCCTAGCACCAGCCCTGAGAACTGTGAAGTGATGCATTAAAGTTAAAATCACTTAATATTTAATATTTACTTTAAACATTCTCAAGAGTAGAAATGTCAGCAGTTTCTAAAAATGATACTAAATGTAGCAATTCTGCACACACTTAAAGGGACATTAAACACTGTATATTTTCTATGCAGAGTATCAAGGTTATTCCCCTCTTCCCTCTAGTCATGAGTGCAGCCATGTTGAAATCTAGCTTTCTTTGCATCTTAGTGCTGATGTGTTTACACATGTGCAACAACTCTCCTTCAGATACCTGCAGTGAAATCTAGATTTCAAAATGGCAGCCCATGATTAGAGGGAGATGTATGAAATGTATATAGTGTTTAATGTTCCTTTAACCAACAAACATGAAAATACCTTTTTAATCTTACATAACTAAATATATATTTTTTTGTTATGAATCTATGATACATAAAATAATGACTGCAATTATTTTTAAATAGCCACTCACCATTTGGAGGAGCCAATCTGGGCTTTAGTCCACAAACACCAAAGGTAGACGCTGTCATAAAGTAAGTATAAAAATGAATTGTTTTGCAGTTGTTATCTGATAAAGCCAATTAGGATCAGATATGTAGCAGGGTTAGCAAGTCAACAGGGGACATATCAAGTTCTGAGAAATCTCAAGGTACTTGCTTTAAAGCCAATTAGGTAAAAATATGTAGCACATTTGGCTTTGAGAAGTCTGCAGTGTGCTTTTTCATTCCTGAAAATTAAAAAAGGCACAATATCCAGAGCTAAATTACATTAAAAGAGTGCAATTAAGTAATGAAAGTATGATGCAAAGCTGTTTTACTGTATATTACTAAACCTTTTATATTAAAATCTCAGTATGCTTACTGTCCCTTTCAGCAGTTAACTCGGAAATCACTAATAGATTGACCTTGTGATTGTCTTCCTTTAGGTATTAGGATACCCAGTGTTCCCTCTAAGGTCAGTTTTATAAGCGACCCAGCAGTGAAGCAGTTAATCAGAGAGCCACACCCTGGAGTCTGCATTGTACAGTGTTTGCTAATTACAGGGTGTGGTTCCCTAAATGAACTGTTTCACTGCTGGACCACTCACAAAACTGTCCTTAGAGGGAGCCCACAGCTGTAATAAACATGTATATGCTGGTTTCAAATGAATAAATTGGGCTGCATCTCTCACAATCACAGCTTCAGAAGAGACTGCTTTGTGTAGTTTGAAAATGTTTTTTTCTGCTACTGCCAAATGGATATATTTATACTAAAGAATAATAAAATTGATATATAAAATATTCAGATGTTTAGAACAGAAGATACAAAAAAATGATTTAAATAATAAACTGTACAACGTATTTGTAATAAATTTTAACTGTAGCAAAATACTCAAAGAGTAAGTATTTGATACCTGTTTTAGAATGTAAAGTAAAATGATACAAATGTCCAGCTATCTAAATGATGTTCTATTACCATGTGTGTGTTTTTTTCTTTGGAAAGTCTCTTTATATAATTATATACATTTATAAATAAATATGCAGTGTATGTATATACTAGTGCAATAAATTTTAGAGAGACATATCCATCCCATAAGAACAGATTTGGTGATTTATTCCTGTATTCATGTCTACTTTATTTGGATCTTTTATATTGAAATATTTTGTTGATATAAATAATGAATATTTATAGGTTAAAGGCTACAACTGCTTAACCGCAGCAGCCCAAGCAGTACCGCTTGCAACATGGGTAAATTCATTTTAAAGTGCCATAAAACATGTTGAGATCTGTGCATATCCTAAAAGGGCTAATTAAGTAAAAATTGTTTGCAAATTGCTGGTAAGTATTTTAAAATAATTTTCAAAAATAAGCAAAAATAGTTACATAGCCATGCAGTCTGGAGTAGTCTAATCCACCCCCCTTATCAGTGTTTAGCATCAGAAACACAGGCATTATATTTCAATTGAGTTCACGGCAGCTTATTTGCTTCTAGACATGCTCCAGCAGATAATGAGTGTTAAAGTCTTGCATTCTACCAAACAAAGGTGGATATAGATACAGCCATAGAATGAATTGTGTGTGGGGAGTTAGAGCTGTACAATTCAGAAACTTAAAAGAAAGGGTTAATGGTGAGGCACTGCAGTATAAATTTGCAAGTAAAGTAATTAAAGTACATATTATATTTTGTCTCTATCTCAACTTGTTTTATATCCTTTTAATAATGGGAGTGATTTTGGTTACAACAGCTTTGCCAACAGACTGGCAGTATATGTCTTGCTAGGGTTAGAACTTTGCTTTTGATTGCAATATAAGCCTTAAAGGTGTCCCTACGCCAGGCAAACATTAAGCTAACCTTAAAGCGGACCCTGCAGACCAATAGGTACTGCAGCATCCAACAGATGTGAGTGGCTGTGCGCAAAGCAGAGTGGCGCAGTGGAAACGCACTGGGCCCATAACCCAGAGGTTGATACATTGGGGGGTAGTTATCAAGCCGTCTACTTTTCTGCCTTCGCCGGCCCAATATGCCTGCCTAAGCTTGCCTACCTTTGCCGCCGCGGACCTTGAATACGTTCACCTAAGTTATCAAATAAAGCTGTCAAAGAGCAGCGGGGCGATGAGCAGCGGACTGTGAGAGTTATCACTCATCCGATCTCGCTGCTCTTCGGCTTTTTCCCAGCTTTATTGCTAGCCTGTCACTAAGCACTCACACTAAACTACACTGTTCTATCCCTATACCGGCGCCCCCGGAGCCTCCCGCAACTCAATAAAGTTACTAACCCCTAAACCGCCGCTCCTAGACCCCGCCGCAAGTCTTATAAATGTATTAACCCCTAAACCGCCGCTCCCGGACACCGCTGCCACCTACATTATACCTAGTAACCCCTATCCTGCCCCCCCTACATCGTCGCCCTCTATAATAAAGTTATTAACCCCTATCCTGCTGATCCCGCACCTCGCCACAACTAAATAGTTTAACCCCTAAACCGCCGCTCCCTGAACCCGCCGCAACCTATATTAAACCTATTAACCCCTATCCTGCCCCCCCACACCGTCGTCACCTATAATAAATTTATTAACCCCTAATCTGACCCCCAACACCGTCACCACCTATAATAAATGTATTAACCCCTAATCTGCCCCCCCACACCGTCGCCACCTATAATAAATTTATTAACCCCTAATCTGCCCCCCCTACACTGTCGCCACCTATAATAATAAATGTATTAATCCCTAATCTGCCCCCCCTACACCGTCGCCACCTATAATACATTTATTAACCCCTAATCTGCCCCCCCTACACCGTCGCCACCTATATTAAATGTATTAACCCCTATCCTGCCCCCCACTACGCCGCCGCCACTGTAATAAAATTATTAACCCCTAAACCTAAGTCTAACCCTAACCCTAACGCCCCCCTAACTTAAATATTAATTAAATAAATCTAAATAATATTTTTATTATTAACTAAATTATTCCTATTTAAAACTAAATACTTACCTGTAAAATAAACCCTAATATAGCTACAATATAAATAATAATTATATTGTAGCTATCTTAGGATTTATATTTATTTTACAGGTAACTTTGTATTTATTTTAGCTAGGTAGAATAGTTATTAAATAGTTATTATTTATATTGTAATCAGATTGAGCTCGCATTCTATTGGCTGTTCCGATCAGCCAATAGAATGCTAGCTCAATCTGATTGGCTGATTCCATCAGCCAATCAGATTTTTCCTACCTTAATTCCGATTGGCTGATAGAATCCTATCAGCCAATCGGAATTGAGGGGACGCCATCTTGGATGACGTCCCTTAAAGGAGCCTTCATTCGTCATAGTCCGTCGGTGAAGAAGGAGGTTCCGCGTCGGCGGGAGGAAGATTCAAGACCCGGCTTGGAAGATGACATCGCCCGGATAGAAGACCTCTTCAGCGCCTCTTGGAAGATGACATCGCCCGGATCGAAGACTTCTTCAGGGCCACCTGGATGATGACTTCATCGGATGGAAGATTTCTTCAGCGCCGCTTGGAGGATTAACTTCTTCCGCTCCGGATGTCCACTTCGGTTCCATCGCTGCTCGGCTGAGTGAATACGACTCAAGGTAGGATGATCTTCAGGGGATTAGTGTTAGGTTTTTGTAAGGGGGGTTTGGGTTAGATTAGGGGTATGTGGGTGGTGGGTTTTAATGTTTGGGGGGGTTGTATTTTTCTTTTACAGGCAAAAGAGCTGAACTTTTTGGGGCATGCCCCCACAAATGGCCCTTTTAAGGGCTGGTAAGGTAAAAGAGCTTTGAACTTTATTTAATTTAGAATAGGGTAGGTCATTTTTTTTATTTTGGGGGGGTTTGTTATTTTATTAGGGGGCTTAGATTAGGTGTAAGTAGCTTAAAATTGTTGTAATATTTTTAAAATGTTTGTAACTTATTTTTTTATTTTTTGTAACTTAGCTTTTTTTATTTTTTGTACTTTAGTTAGTTTATGTAATTGTATTTAATTGTAGTTATTTGTAGGTAGTTTATTTAATTAATTTAATGATAGTGTAGTATTAGGTTTAATTGTAACTTAGGTTAGGATTTATTTTACAGGTAATTTTGTATTTCTTTTAGCTAGGTAGTTATTAAATAGTTAATAACTATTTAATAACTATTCTACCTAGCTAAAATAAATACAAAGTTACCTGTAAAATAAATATAAATCCTAAGATAGCTACAATATAATTATTATTTATATTGTAGCTATATTAGGGTTTATTTTACAGGTAAGTATTTAGTTTTAAATAGGAATAATTTATTAAAGTATAGTGTAGTGTTAGGTGTAATTATAACTTAGGTTAGGATTTATTTTACAGGTAAATTTCAGTTTATTTTAGCTAGGTAAGCTATTAAATAGTTAATAACTATTTAATAGCTATTGTACCTAGTTAAAATAAATTGAAAGGTACCTGTAAAATAAAAATAAATCCTAAGATAGCTACAATATAATTATTATTTATATTGTAGCTATATTAGGGTTTATTTTAACCCCTTAATGACTGAGGACGTGCAGGGTACGTCCTCAGAAAAAAGGCAGTTAACGCCTGAGGGCGTACCCTGCACGTCCTCGGTCTGGAAAGCAGCTGGAAGCGATCCTGCTCGCTTCCAGCTGCTTTCCGGTTATTGCAGTGATGCCTCGATATCGAGGCATCCTGCAATAACATTTTTAAGCCATCCGGTGCAGAGAGAGCCACTCTGTGGCCCTCTCTGCACCGGAGATTGTTGGCTTACCGCGTTGGTGGGTGGGAGGCTGGTGGGAGGCGGGTGGTGGCCATCGATGGCCTTGGCGACGTGCAGGAGGGGCGGGATCGTGGGTGTGGGTGATCGGGGGTGCGCACTGACGCGCGCGTGCACGCGCACTGACGCGCGCGTGCACGTGCACGTGCACGTGCACGTGCACGGGGAGGGAGCGGGTGGGAACCGCTACACTACAGAAAAAAGTAAAAAAAAAATGCATAAAAAAGGGAATAAAAGTTTTTTTTTTATTAATCAATTAAGGTGTTGGGGTTTGTCTGTGAGGGGGGGTGAAGCTACACTACAGAATTTCTAATTTTTTTTAAAAAAAACACGTTTTTTTCTTGAAACTGGGTACTGGCAGACAGCTGCCAGTACCCAAGATGGCCCCCAATAATGCAGAGGGGGAGGGTAAGAGAGCTGTTTTGGGGGTGGATCAGGGAGGTTGGGGGCTAAGGGGGGATTCTACAAAGCAGCATATGTAAATATGCTAAAAAAAAAAAAGAACAAATTAAAAAAACCTTTTATTTTAGTACTGGCAGACTTTCTGCCAGTACTTAAGATGGCGGGGACAATTGTGGGGTGGGGGAGGGAAGGGAGCTGTTTGGGAGGGATCAGGGGGTCTGATGTGTCAGGTGGGAGGCTGATCTCTACACTAAAGCTAAAATTAACCCTGCAAGCTCCCTACAAACTACCTAATTAACCCCTTCACTGCTAGCCATAATATACGTGTGATGCGCAGCAGCATTTAGCGGCCTTCTAATTACCAAAAAGCAACGCCGAAGTCATATATGTCTGCTATTTCTGAACAAAGGGGATCCCAGAAAAGCATTTACAACCATTTGTGCCATAATTGCATAAGCTGTTTGTAAATAATTTCAGTGAGAAACCTAAAATTGTGAAAAATTTAACGTTTTTTTAAATTTGATCGCATATGGTGGTGAAATGGTGGCATGAAATATACCAAAATGGGCCTAGATCAATACTTGGGGTTGTCTACTACACTACACTAAAGCTAAAATTAACCATACAAGCTCCCTACATGCTCCCTAATTAACCCCTTCACTGCTGGGCATAAAACACGTGTGGTGCGCAGTGGCATTTAGCAGCCTTCTAATTACCAAAAAGCAACGCCAAAGCCATATATGTCTGCTATTTATGAACAAAGGGGATCCCAGAGAAGAATTTACAACCATTTATGCTATAATTGCACAAGCTGTTTGTAAATGATTTCAGTGAGAAACCTAAAGTTTGTGAAAAAATTTGTGAAAAAGTGAACAATTTTTTTTATTTGATCGCATTTGGCGGTGAAATGGTGGCATGAAATATACCAAAATGGGCCTAGATCAATACTTTGGGATGTCTTCTAAAAAAAAATATATACATGTCAATGGATATTCAGGGATTCCTGAAAGATATCAGTGTCCCAATGTAACTAGCACTCATTTTGAAAAAAAGTGGTTTGGAAATAGCAAAGTGCTACTTGTATTTATGGACCTATAACTTGCAAAAAAAGCAAAGAACATGTAAACATTTGGTATTTCTAAACTCAGAACAAAATTTAGAAACTATTTAGCATGGGATTTTTTTGGTGGTTGTAGATGTGTAACAGATTTTGGGGGTCAAAGTTAGAAAAAGTGTGTTTTTTTCCATTTTTTCCTCATATTTTATAAAAAAAATTAGAGTAAATTATAAGATATGATAAAAATAATGGTATCTTTAGAAAGCCCATTTAATGGCGAGAAAAACGGTATATAATATGTGTGGGTACAGTAAATGAGTAAGAGGAAAATTACAGCTAAACACAAACACCGCAAAAATGTAAAAATAGCCTTGGTCCCAAACGGACAGAAAATGGAAAAGTGCTGCGGTCATTAAGGGGTTAAAGGTAAGTATTTAGTTTTAAATAGGATTAATTTAGTTAATAATAAAAATATTATTTAGATTTATTTAATTAATATTTAAGTTAGGGGGGCGTTAGGGTTAGACTTAGGTTTAGGGGTTAATAATTTTATTACAGTGGCGGCGGCGTAGTGGGGGGCAGGATAGGGGTTAATAAATTTATTATAGGTGGCGACGGTGTAGGGGGGGCAGATTAGGGGTTAATAAATTTATTATAGGTGGCGACGGTGTAGGGGGGGCAGGATAGGGGTTAATACATTTAATATAGGTTGCGGCGGGTTCAGGGAGCGGCGGTTTAGGGGTTAATACATTTATTATAGTTGCGGTGGGCTCCGGGAGCGGCGGTTTAGGGGTTAATATGTATAGAGTAGCTTGTGGTGGGCTCCGGGAGCAGCGGTTTAGGGGGTAATAACTTTAGTTGCGGCGGTGTAGGGGGGCAGATTAGTGGTGTTTAGACTCGGGGTACGTTAGGGTGTTAGGTGCAGACAGCTCCCATAGAAATCAATGGGATGTCTGTCAGCTTTCGCTATGGTCAGACTCCCATTGATTCCTATGGGATTCGCCGCCTCCAGGGGTGGCGGTTTGAAAACCAGGTACGCTGGGCCGTAAAAGTGCCGAGCGTACCTGCTAGTCATTTGATAACTAGCAAAAGTAGTGAGATTGTGCCGCACTTGTGTGCGGAACATCTGGAGTGACGTAAGAATCGATCTGTGTCGGACTGAGTCCGGCAGATCGAAGTTTACGTCACAAAATTCTACTTTTGCCGGTCTCGAGCCTTTGATAACTAAGGCGAATCAGCCTCGCCACAAATACGCTGCGGAATTCCAGCGTATTTGAGGTTGACGGCTTGATAATTACCCCCCATTATCTCACAAAAGTAAGTACACCCCTCACATTTTTGTAAATATTTTATATCTTTTTATGTGACAACACTGAAGAAATAACACTTTGCTACAATGTAAAGTAGTGAGAGTACAGCCTATATAACAGTGTAAATTTGCTGTCTCCTCAAAATAACTCAACACACAGCCATTAATGTCTAAACCGTTGACAACAAAAGTGAGTACACCCCTAAGTGGAAATGTCCAAATTGGGCCCAAAATGTCAATATTTTGTGTGGCCACCATTATTTTCCAGCACTGCCTTAACCCTCTTGGGCATGGAGTTCACCAAAGCTTCACAGGTTGCCACTGGAGTCCTCTTCCACTCCTCCATGACAACATCACGGTGCTGGTGGATGTTAGAGACCTTGCGCTCTCGAACCTTCTGGAGACATGCTTGGCCAGTCTATCACCTTTACCCTCAGCTTCTTTAGTAAGGCAGTGGTCATCTTGGAGGTGTGTTTGGGGTCGGTATCATGTTGGAATACTGCCCTGTCTCCGAAGGGAGGGGATCATGCTCTGCTTTAGTATGTCACAGTACATTTTGGCGTTCATGGTTCCCTCAATGAAATGTAGCTCCCCAGTGCTGGCAGCACTCATGCAGGCCCAGATCATGACACTCTCACCACCATGCTTGACTGTAGGCATGATACACTTGTCTTTGTACTCACACGCTTGACACAATCTGAACCAAATAAGTTTATCTTGGTCTCATCGGACCACAGGACATGGTTCCAGTAATCCATGTCCTAAGTCTGCTTGTCTTCAACAAACTGTTTGCGAGCTTTCTTGTGCATCATCTTTAGAAGAGGCTTCCTTCTGGGACGACAGCCATGCAGACCAATTTGATGCAGTTTGCGGCGTATGGTCTGAGCACTGACAGGCTGACCCTCACCCCTTCAACCTCTGCAGCAATGCTGGCAGCACTCATTCGTCTATTTCCCAAAGACAACCTCTGGATATGATGCTGAGCACGTGTACTCAACTTCTTTGGTTGACCATGGCGAGGCCTGTTCTGAGTGGAACCTGTCCTGTGAACCCGATGTATGGTCTTGCCCACCATACTGCAGCTCAGTTTCAGGGTCTTGGCAATCTTCTTATAGCCTAGGCCATCTTTATGTAGAGCAACAATTCTTTTTTTCAGATCCTCAGAGAGTTCTTTGCCATGAGGTGCCATGTTGAACTTCCAGTGACCAGTATGTGAGAGTGATAACACCACATTTAACACACCTGCTCCCCATTCACACCTGAGATCTTGTATCACTAGCAAGTCACATGACACCTGGGAGGGAACATAGCAAATTGGGCCCAATATGGATATCCACTTAGGGGTGTACTCACTTTTGTTGTCAATTGTTAAAACATTAATGGCTGTGTGTTGAGTTATTTTGAGGGGACCGCAAATTTACAATGTTATATAGGCTGTACACTCACTACTTTACATTGTAGCTAAGTGTCATTTCTTCAGTGTTGTCACATGAAAAGATATAATAAAATATTTACAAAAATGTGAGGGGTGTACTCAATTTTGTGAGATACTGTAGATCGATCCCCAGTCTCCTGCATGATAGGCGTGGTTAGCCACCACTATACTAACGAGGAATAGCTGTGCATGGCCTGTTTTTGTAAAGCTGCCATATCTGCATTTAAATGGTTCCAAAACATTACTTTTCAAGGCAGATATTTAGATGTTTTTGTTTTCTTTTTCTTTTCTTTTTTTGGAACGCAGCACTTCAGTGCAGATGGTATATGTATAGAAAGTAAACAAATGGCTTTAATGTCCCTTGCATGTGAGGCCTACAGTTATGAGGAAAAGCATTTTGCAGATGTGGCACTGGAAACATGGCCTATCCTTGCTGCAATGACTTCGATAAGGGTACTTGGCTTTGGGACATGCAGGCTTCCTAAGGCAGGGTTGTACTCAGTGGCCTTGCTGCATCTCTGAGGCAGGAAGATGATAATGACATCACAATGCCAGTGATATCAGGTCTTTATTCTTTGTGTACATGGGACTTTCATCACTCAGCTCTGCTGTCAGACCCACTCTGAACATCCACCTGTCTGAGGCAGGCCCAGTAGTTAATAGAAAGAACCTTCCAGACAGCCCAGCACAGATATGCACATAACTATTTGTGGAAAGGAAAAATAAACAATCTCATTGCGTGCTTCCCTTTAGCCACATTTGCCCCTCGGGCAAAATACGTACATGTGCAAGTGAAATCATGTCACAGGTCCTGTCACCAGGCCAGCCCTATATCTTTTCAGTAGCGCAATGAAACTCTGGGACTCTTCATTCCTTGCTACAACTGCTTAACGGCAGCAGACCAAGCAATACCGCATGCACCCTAAATAAAATTTTAATAATGGGAGTGGTTTTTGTCACAACAGCATTGCCAACCGACTGACAGTATATGCCTTGCTAAGGTTAGAGCTTTTATGAACGAAACACTTTAAATGACATTCAAAGGTGTTATGCCAGGCAAACATTAAGCTAACCTGAGAGTGGACCCCGCAGACCAATACGTACTGCAGCATCCAACAGGCGAGCAGCCGTGAGCAAAGCAGAGTGGGCCCATAACCCAGAGGTCGATGGATCGAGACCATTTTCTGCTAGCGATTTATCTATTTCGTGCCAGGAAATAATTATTTTTTAACTCGCAAGTCTCACAAGTCCTTGCAAGCCTCATCTCTTCTCAGCCAAGCAGGAAAAGAGTGGCACTGTGCCGATGGCCCTCGGTACCTGTAAATATTTTTTTTTTAATTCTGGCTATTTATTATATGCAAGGCCTACGGCTAAATGATTCTATCTTTTTGGTGGACGCCTGTAGGTAAAAGGAACACCTCCCTGTTAGGGAATCGGACCCCGGTCTCCCGCGTGACAGGTTGGAATACTCACACTATACTAACGAGGAACAGCTGTGCACCATCTGTTTATGTAACACTGCCATTGTTTCCAAAACATTAATTTTGCAAGCAGATATTTAGTTGTTTTTTTAAAACCTGTTTGGTTCTTAGTCAACCAGGGCCGTTTCTAGAGAATCTGGCTCCCATGCCAAAATGCGCCCCCTCACAGATTCTAAAGTCCCCCTCCTAGACCTTGCATGTCACTCTGTCATTTAGAGGTCAGCTCCAAAGCAGCAGTGCACTACTGGGACCTAGCTGAACACATCTGGTGAGCAAATGACAAGAGACACATGTGTGTTGTGGCCAACCACAAGTTAGCTCCTAGTAGTGCATTGCTGCTGCTAAGGATATGTACATATGCTTTTCAACAATGGATACCAAAAGAACAAGAATAATAGAATAGTCTTAATTTTTTTGCTGTATCCTAAATTATGAAAGTTTAATTTTGACTTTCCTATCCCTTTAAATATGTCATTTTTCTACTACAATGTTTTTTTCCAAATATATTGATATTATCTAAAAATATCTTTATATCTTTTACTAATTGCCATTATATTTATACTTTTCTCATAGCTATGCATATTTATGTGTTTAATGCATAACAATCCCTTTAAATTCTTATCCAAAATGTTTCTACAAAACGTCCAATACACTTTAAAGTTGAACTTTGCAAAAAAGTCATCAGATAAGATTTTCTAAAGGATTGCAATATGTCACTAGGTGTATTTGTAACATATTTAGGGGTCTATTACAATTATTTAGAAAAGTTATAAAATTAAAGTCTATGAGATTTTTGCACATAAATAATTTTATAAAGAACTGTAATAGCTGTTTATTTTTCAAATATACTATACACACAGGCAGTAATAGAGAGACATGCACACACATGCAGTAATAGACAGAGATATGCACTCACAGACAGTAATAGACAGATACATGCACTCACAGGCAGTAATAGACATAGACATGCACACACAGGCAGTAACAGACAGAGATATGCACACACAGGCAGTAACAGACAGAGATATGCACACACAGGCAGTAACAGACAGAGATATGCACACACAGGCAGTAACAGACAGAGATATGCACACACAGACAGTAATAGACAGAGACATGCACACACAGGCAGTAATAGACAGAGATATGCACACACAGACAGTAATAGACAGCGACATGCACTCACAGACAGTAATAGACAGAGATATGCACACACAGACAGTAATAGACAGAGACAAGCACTCACAGACGGTAATAGACTGAGACATTCACACACAGGCAGTCATAGACAGACATGCACACACAGGCGATAATAGACAGAGACATGCACACACAGGCAGTAACAGACAAAGACATTCACACACAGACAGTAATAGACAGAGACATGCACACACAGGCAGTAACAGATAAAGACATTCACACACAGACAGTAATAGACAGAGACATGCACACACAGGTAGTAAAAGACAGAGACATGCACACAGGCAGGGATAGATAGGCATACACACACAGGCAGGGATAGATAGGCATACACACACACAGGCAGTAATAGACAGAGACAAGCACTCACAGACGGTAATAGACTGAGACATTCACACACAGGCAGTCATAGACAGACATGCACACACAGGCGATAATAGACAGAGACATGCACACACAGGCAGTAACAGACAAAGACATTCACACACAGACAGTAATAGACAGAGACATGCACACACAGGCAGTAACAGATAAAGACATTCACACACAGACAGTAATAGACAGAGACATGCACACACAGGTAGTAAAAGACAGAGACATGCACACAGGCAGGGATAGATAGGCATACACACACAGGCAGGGATAGATAGGCATACACACACACAGGCAGTAATAGACAGAGACATGCACACACAGGCAGGGATAGATAGGCATACACACACAGGCAGGGATAGATAGGCATACACACACACAGGCAGTAATAGACAGAGACATGCACATACAGGCAGGGATAGATAGGCATACACACACAGGCAGGGATAGATAGGCATACACATACACAGGCAGTAATAGACAGAGACATGCACACACAGGCAGGGATAGATAGGCATACACACACAGGCAGGGATAGATAGGCATACACACACACAGGCAGTAATAGACAGAGAAATGCACACACAGGCAGGGATAGAAAGGCATATTGTTCAATAGTGTAGTAAGGAGCACCGGTAGCGAGATATAGTTAAAATCAATTGTCCTTTATTAACACCTTAGCATCATTTTAAAATTCCATAAGCTTGACACAAACAATGGAACATTGGAAAAAATGGGTCAGATAACAGCAACTGACATGTTTTGGCTCCAAAGCCGTCCTCATAAGCTGCTGTTAAACTCTAAAAATTTTGCATATTTAAAAGCAGCAGGCCATTTTTTATTGGTTGCATTTTAGTTACCAAATTATTAACACTTGTGATATTACTATGTTGGTTGCAGAAAATTAACCCTTTATGCTCCCATTTCTTGTAGGTTATAAATTAACCATTGTGATGGCATATGAACATTGCTATACAGTACATTTAAATATTGCTACAAAATATTTCTTTTAGGAATTAACAAGTTCAATATTTGCTCTCTTTAGGTTTCTATGCCTTCCCTTCCAATGTAGATTTTAAATTTTAAGTTTTAAAAGCATACCAATCCCTGCATTCTACTCAAAAAGTTTTCTAATTACTATATATGAACATGGGTTTATCTACAATGCTGATACAATGTTATAGCAATGTTCGCTAAGGTGTTAATAAAGGACAATTGATTTTAACTATATCTCGCTGCCGGTGCTACTACACTATTGAACAATTTGCTAACTTTACCTAGAGTGAGCACGGCCAGCTTGGAGATTCCAAACAGTTCTGAACTTTTCCTACCGGACTCGAGTTCCGGAACAAGCAGTAGCAGAGGTGAGCTGACGTCATTGGACGCATCAGAGACGAGACCGCGCCCCCATTTCTTACAGCCAGCTGAGGAGGGTATAGAGGGCTGACAGGAGGACGTTGAAAGACACAGTGAGGTGTCGGACCGGATCCGAGGGAGGATCACTAGAGCGGAGCCTTGGAGGACATGCAGCCTCTACCCTAGGACCGGCTTGGGTTACATGGGGTGACTGTAAGAGAATATCTATATACACACACTATTTATGGGGTTGTGGACCCTGGAATTGGGATAACACATCCATGGACTCACCTCTGCTTGGGAATCTTAAGATTATAAAAGGACATACACATATATAGAACATTGCCACTAACTTTAGTTACTGTGAACTCTGTTGGTTATTTGATAGATAGGCATACACACACAGGCAGGGATAGATAGGCACACACACACAGGCAGGGATAGATAGGCACACACACACAGGCAGGGATAGATAGGCATACACACACACTCAGGCAGTAATAGCACACACCCACACACACAGGCAGGGACAGATAGGCACACTCACTCAGGCAGTAATAGCAGACACAAGCACTCACATGTGAGTTTGTGAAAATGACACATACACACACCCATCACTATTAAAGTGACATTATACACTCATTTTTTCTTAGCATAAATGTTTTGTAGATGATCCATTTATATAGCCCATAAAGGTTTTTTTTTTTAATGTATAGTTTTGATTATTTTTAAATAACATTGCTCTGAATTTCAGACTCCTAACCAAGCCCCAAAGTTTTATGAGAATACCGTCAGATACCTTCTCCAGCTTGTTCCTGTTTGTGTAAAGAGTCTTTTCATATGCAAAAGAAGGGGGAGGGGGGAGTGTCTTATTTCCCACTTGCAGTGGGCTTTCCAGCTACCTTTTCAACAGAGTTAAACTGAGAACTTCTAAGTAAGTTTTTAAACAGATTTATACTGGATTTTTATATCAGTATCTGTGCATCTTATTCTTTATAGTAGTGTCTATTACATGTAGTTATATGAAAATGAGTGTATACTGTCCCTTTAACCTTTATTAAACTATAAATAAATAAATACAAAAAAAAGCATAATGTCAAAAATATTTTTTTTTATTCAACAGTCCTTAAAGGGACAGTTTACTCAAAGAATTTACAGATAAACACAAACACAGCAAAAATTAAAAAAATAACCATGGTCCCAAACGGACAGAAAATGGAAAAGTGCTGTGGTCATTAACGGGTTAAATGGACAGTTTACTGAAATTTTTTCTCCACTTTAATTTATTCCCAATGATCCACTTTACCTGCTGGAGTGTATTAAATTGTTTACAAGTATTTTCATTGGCCTTATATTATCATTTAAAATAGTTTATTTAGCCTGTGGTATCCCCACCCATCCTGAAAGTTTTTGGCCTCAAGGCCAAGCTGTGTTAACACAGCCAGTAGAAGAAATTACACTCCCAGTGGGTTATAGAAGAGATAAGGCAATAAAATGTTAATTTTCCATTCTTCTCTCCAAGTATTGGTGATTGGTTTATGGACAGATATAAGATAAAGAAGCAGGTATATGTACACAATGTGATAAAGTAATGAGATCTGATTATACCTACAAGCTCAGCCCATTTTATTAGGTTGTGGCTTCAAAACACAAAATCAGTTAATTCATATTCTTAAAAAAGCAAATCTCATACATTTTATACTCTGCAACTGGTAAAACAAGCAATTGGAAACACATTAAGGGAAAAACTATTTTATAATATACTGCCCCTTTAACAGAATAACTGTTCCTTAGTATGTGGAAAGCCACGTTTTATAAAGCACATTTTTTAATTAGCTCAGTAAATCAAAAAATATGTACATATCATTATGTAAAGACCATGTATAATTTGTCATATGCATAAAACATCACCTCTTTAGTGACACAGATCAGTGAGATAGGGGACTGCGTTCCTCAGGGTGATTCCTCTCCTTTTTACTTTCAGTTTTAGCTCTAAGTAGTTATCCGATCTTAACACGCCCTCTTTGTGATCTTGTTGCTCCATTAGTATGATTGACATCCAATGCTGCCAATTAACATAGCTTCCTTTCTAATATATATATTTATTTATTTCTAATGTATATGCTTGTGATCTGTGTATTTTAACCTTTGCTATACCAGTAGTTTATCAAGCAAGCACTGCCACTTTAACATAATAAAAAAATATATATATATTTTTTAAAGTGCTCCCCACTGCTCCATAATGCGCCTCGGGCCACTGCCCGCCCCAACAAACGGCCCTGTAGCCAACAGACAGTATATTCCTTGCTAGGGTTATAGCTTTAATTTGGAGGAGAGAAAAGCCTTAAAGGACGTTCAAAGGTGTCCTAACACCAGGCAAAATTTAAGCTAACCTAAAAGCAGACCCAGCAGACCAATACGTACTGCAGCACCCAACAGGCAAGCAGCCATGAGTAAAGAAGAGTGGCGCAGTGGAAGTGTGTGGTACTCATAACCCAGAGGTCGATGGATCTAAACTATCATCTGCTAATGCTTTATCTTTTTTTAATACCGTGAAATGTTTTTCTTTCTGGGCTGCATCCAAAAATGCCAATGACTTTCACAGCTTGTCAGCAAGCAGGGCCTGCAAATCATAGGCACTAAGTCCTCGCAAGTGCTAAGTCCCTGCAAGCCTCATCTCGGCCAAGCAAGAAAAGAGTGGCACTATGCCGATGGCCCTCGGTATCTGTAGATACATTTTATTATTTTATCCATTTATATGCAAGGCCTAAGCCCGTCAGTGAATCAAACCCCAATCTCCCACATGACAGGCAGGAATACTCACCACTATACTAACAAGGAACAACTATCCATTGCCTTTTTACATCTATGTGTCAAATGCAATCTACATTTAAACTGTTCCAAAACATTACTTTGCAGGCAGATGTTTAGTTGTTTTTGTTTTTTGTTTTTTTTTGCAACGCAGCGCTTCAGTGCAGATGGTATATTTATAAAAAGTAAACAAATTACTTTAATGTCCCTTGCATGTGAGGCCTACATTTATGAGGAAAAATGTTTTTCTGACTAGACAGGTGGAACATGGCCTATCCTGGCTGCAATGGCTTCAGTAAGGGTACTTGGTTTTGGGAACATGCAGGCTTCCTAAGCGCCTTGCTGCACCTTTGAGGCAGCAATATGACAATGACATCACAATGCCAGTGATATCAGGCCTTTGTTCTTTCGGTACATGGGACTTTCCTCACTCAGCTCTTCTTTCAGACCCTCTCCAAGCATTTGCTTAATTGAGGCTAGTCCAGGAGTTAAAGGGACATTCCGGTCAAAATTTAAATGCACATAGATTAATTACATCTTTGAGAAGAAACATATTTGCAATATACATGTATTGGCAAAAAATGCTTCTAGTAAAAGTTATCACTGTTTTAAGGTTAACATTTTTCTCTGCATATGCATGTTAAGAATTGCTAGATATTCTCAGTGCACCTACATTTTAAATATTGCAGCTGCTCAGATCATCAGTGGGACTTGTATCATGTCAGCAATTAACAAATTGAGTCACTACCAGATGGTATAGGCACCTTAGGCCTAGATTTGGAGTTTGGCGGTAGCCGTGAAAACCAGTGTTAGAGGCTCCTAACGCTGGTTTTAGGCTACCGCCGGTATTTGGAGTCAGTCAGGAAAGGGTCTAACGCTCACTTTTCAGCCGCGACTTTTCCATACCGCAGATCCCCTTACGTCAATTGCGTATCCTATCTTTTCAATGGGATCTTCCTAACTCCGGTATTTAGAGTTGTGGCTGAAGTGAGCGTTAGAAATCTAACGACAAAACTCCAGCCGCAGAAAAAAGTCAGTAGTTAAGAGCTTTCTGGGCTAACGCCGGTTCATAAAGCTCTTAACTACTGTGCTCTAAAGTACACTAACACCCATAAACTACCTATGTACCCCTAAACCGAGGTCCCCCCACATCGCCGGCACTCGATTAAATTTTTTTAACCCCTAATCTGCCGACCGCCACCTACGTTATCCTTATGTACCCCTAGTCTGCTACCCCTAACACCGCCGACCCCTATATTATATTTATTAACCCCTAACCTGCCCCCTCTACGTCGCCGCCAGCTACCTACACTTATTAACCCCTAATCTGCCGTCCGCACGCCGCTGCCAGCTACATTATAGCTATGTACCCCTAATCTGCTGCCCCTAACACCGCCGACCCCTATATTATATTTATTAACCCCTAACCTGCCCCCCTCAACGTCGCCTCCACCTGCCTACACTTATTAACCCCTAATCTGCCGAGCGGATCTCACCGCTACTATAATAAAGTTATTAACCCCTAATCCGCCTCACTCCCGCCTCAATAACCCTATAATAAATAGTATTAACCCCTAATCTGCCCTCCCTAACATCGCCGACACCTAACTTCAATTATTAACCCCTAATCTGCCGACCGAATCTCGCCGCTATTCTAATAAATGGATTAACCCCTAAAGCTAAGTCTAACCCTAACACTAACACCCCCCTAAGTTAAATATAATTTAAATCTAACGAAATAAATTAACTCTTATTAAATAAATTATTCCTATTTAAAGCTAAATACTTACCTGTAAAATAAACCCTAATATAGCTACAATATAAATTATAATTATATTATAGCTATTTTAGGATTAATATTTATTTTACAGGTAACTTTGTAATTATTTTAACCAGGTACAATAGCTATTAAATAGTTAAGAACTATTTAATAGCTAAAATAGTTAAAATAATTACAAAATTACCTGTAAAATAAATCCTAACCTAAGTTACAATTAAACCTAACACTACACTATCAATAAATTAATTAAATAAAATACCTACAATTACCTACAATTAAACCTAACACTACACTATCAATAAATTAATTAAATACAATATCTACAAATAAATACAATTAAATAAACTAACTAAAGTACAAAAAATAAAAAAGAACTAAGTTACAAAAAATGAAAAAATATTTACAAACATCAGAAAAATATTACAACAATTTTAAACTAATTACACCTACTCTAAACCCCCTAATAAAATAACAAAGACCCCCAAAATAAAAAAATGCCCTACCCTATTCTAAATTACTAAAGTTCAAAGCTCTTTTACCTTACCAGCCCTGAACAGGGCCCTTTGCGGGGCATGCCCCAAAGAATTCAGCTCTTTTGCCTGTAAAAAAAAACATACAATACCCCCCCCAGACATTACAACCCACCACCCACATACCCCTAATCTAACCCAAACCCCCCTTAAATAAACCTAACACTAAGCCCCTGAAGATCTTCCTACCTTGTCTTCACCATGCCAGGTATGACCGATCGTTCCAGGCTCCGAAATCTTCATCTAAGCCCAAGCGAGGCTAGACATCCGACGGCTGAAGAAGTCCAGAAGAGGCTCCAAAGTCTTCATCCTATCCGGGAAGAAGAGTAGATCCGGACCGGCAACCATCTTCTTCCAAGCGGCATCTTCTATCTTCATCCGATGAGGACCGGCTCCATCTTGAAGACCTCCACCGCGGACCCATCTTCTTCCGACGACGACTTCCCGACGAATGACGGTTCCTTTAAGGGACGTCATCCAAGATGGCGTCCCTCGAATTCCGATTGGCTGATAGGATTCTATCAGCCAATCGGAATTAAGGTAGGAAAATTCTGATTGGCTGATGGAATCAGCCAATCAGAATCAAGTTCAATTCGATTGGCTGATCTGATCAGCCAATCAGATTGAGCTCGCATTCTATTGGCTGATCGGAACAGCCAATAGAATGCGAGCTCAATCTGATTGGCTGATTGAATCAGCCAATCGGATTGAACTTGATTCTGATTGGCTGATTCCATCAGCCAATCAGAATTTTCCTACCTTAATTCCGATTGGCTGATAGGATTCTATCATCGTCATCGGATGAAGATAGAAGATGCCGCTTGGAAGAAGATGGTTGCCGGTCCGGATCTACTCTTCTTCCCGGATAGGATGAAGACTTTGGAGCCTCTTCTGGACTTCTTCAGCCATCGGATGATGGATGTCTAGCCCCCGCTTGGGCTTAGATGATGATTTCGGAGCCTGGAACAATCGGTCATACCTGGCATGGTGAAGACAAGGTAGGAAGATCTTCAGGGGCTTAGTGTTAGGTTTATTTAAGGGGGGTTTGGGTTAGATTAGGGGTATGTGGGTGGTGGGTTGTAATGTTGGGGGGGGGGTATTGTATGTGTTTTTTTACAGGAAAAAGAGCTGAATTTCTTGGGGCATGCCCCGCAAAGGGCCCTGTTCAGGGCTGGTAAGGTAAAAGAGCTTTGAACTTTTGTAATTTAGAATAGGGTAGGGCATTTTTTATTTTGGGGGGCTTTGTTATTTTATTAGGGGGCTTAGAGTAGGTGTAATTAGTTTAAAATTGTTGTAATATTTTTCTTATGTTTGTAAATATTTTTTTATTTTTTGTAACTTAGTTCTTTTTTATTTTTTGTACTTTAGTTAGTTTATTTCATTGTAGTTATTTGTAGGTATTGTTTTTAATTAATTTATTGATAGTGTAGTGTTAGGTTTAATTGTAACTTAGGTTAGGATTTATTTTACAGGTAATTTTGTAATTATTTTAACTATTTTAGCTATTAAATAGTTCTTAACTATTTAATAGCTATTGTGCCTGGTTAAAATAAATACAAAGTTACCTGTAAAATAAATATTAATCCTAAAATAGCTATAATATAATTATAATTTATATTGTAGCTATATTAGGATTTATTTTACAGGTAAGTATTTAGCTTTAAATAGGAATAATTTATTTAATAAGAGTTAATTAATTTCGTTAGATTTAAATTATATTTAAGTTAGGGGGGTGTTAGTGTTAGGGTTAGACTTAGCTTTAGGGGTTAATACATTTATTAGAATAGCGGTGAGCTCCAGTCGGCAGATTAGGGGTTAATGTTTGAAGTTAGGTGTCGGCGATGTTAGGGAGGGCAGATTAGGGGTTAATACTATTTATTATAGGGTTAGTGAGGCAGATTAGGGGTTAATAACTTTATTATAATAGCGGTGCGGTCCGGTCGGCAGATTAGGGGTTAATAAGTGTAGGCAGGTGGAGGCGACGTTGTGGGCGGCAGATTAGGGGTTAATAAATATAATATAGGCGTCGGCTGTGTTAGGGACAGCAGATTAGGGGTACATAGGGATAATGTAAGCAGCGGCGGTTTACGGAGCGGCAGATTAGGGGTTAATAATAATATGCAGGGGTCAGCGATAGCGGGGGCGGCAGAATAGGGGTTAATAAGTGTAAGGTTAGGGGTGTTTAGACTTGGGGTAGATGTTAGAGTGTTAGCTGCAGACGTAGGAAGTGTTTCCCCATAGCAAACAATGGGGCTGCGTTAGGAGCTGAACGCGGCTTTTTTGCAGGTGTTAGTTTTTTTTTCAGCTCAAACAGCCCCATTGTTTTCTATGGGGGAATCGGGAATTGCGTTAAATATGCTCTACGCTCCTTTTTTGGAGCCTAACGCAGCCATTCTGTGGACTCTCAATACCAGAGTTATTTTAAAGGTGCGGCCAGAAAAAAGCCAGCGTTAGCTACGCGGGTCGTTACCGACAAAACTCTAAATCTAGCCGTTAGTCTCTCTGAGCAAGTGCTGTGTTTAAAATGCTGGTGCACAGTGTATACTTAAATACACTTTTGAAACAGCTATAGCTTTTATTAGAAGCATTTTTGCTAATTCATGTATATTACAAAAATACTTCTGTTCAATACCAAAATGCATCCATGTGGTTTCCAATTTTGGCTGGAATATCCCTTTAATAGGGAGACCCTTCCAGGCAGCCCAGCACAGATATGCAAACAACTATCTGTGGAAAGGAAAAATAAACAATCTCATTCTGTGCTTTCCAGCAGCCACATTTAATAATAATAATAACTAGTATTTATATAGCGCCTTTCTCCCAGTGGGACTCAAATCGCTTTTTCAGCGCTCGCTCTCGGAATTAACCAAATCGGCAGCTGAATAGTAATAGTTGTTATTATTACCCAATTTAATGGTACTCATTTTATCGACCTCAGAAGGATGAAGGGCTGAGTCGGCCCTGCCGGGATTTGAACCTGTGACCTTGGATCTTTCAAACAGGCTTTATTGTAGTCCGCAAGTGAGATCATCGCATTGGTCCCGTCACCAAGCCAGCCCTATCTCCTATCAGTAGCACAATGAAGCAAGCGTGGGGACCCTCCATTCCTTCTACAACTGCTAAACCACAGCAGCCAAAACAGTACCGCATGCACCCTGTGTAAATTCGTTTTAATAATGGGAGTGGTTTGGGGCACAACTGCTTTGCCAACAGACTAACACTATATGCATTGTTAGGGTTAGAGCTTTGATTTTGACTAAGGGAAAGCCTTAAAGGACTTTCAAAGTTGTCCCTATGCCAGGCAAACATTAAGCTAACCTGAGAGCAGACCTCATGGACCAATCCGTGCTGCAGAATCCAACAGGCCTGCAGGTATGTGCAAAGCAGAGTGGACCAGCGGAAGAGTGCTAGCCCATAACCCAGAGGTTACTGGATCAAAACCATCCTCTGCTAACGCTTTATTTCTTTTGTGTCGGGAGATGCGTTTATATCTGGGCTGCATCCAAAAATGCCAATGACTTTCACAGCTCCACAGCAAGCAGGGCCTGCAAGTCCTAGCAAGTCTCATCTCATTTCAGCCAAGCAGGATAAGAGTGGCACTGTGCTTATGGCCCTCGGTACATGTAGATACATTTTTTTTATTCTATCAATTTATACGCATATGGCTAAATGGTTCTATGTTTTACACTTCCTGTATTGTTGTGGATGCCTCGGGGTAAAAGGCACACCTCCCAATCAAGAAACCAAACCCAGGTATCCCACGTAACAGGCGGGGATACTCACTACTTTACTAAGAACAGTTGTGCACCGTCCGTTTACGTAACACTGCCACATGCAATATGCTTTAAACGCTTTTAAAACATTTCTTTTGCAGGCAGATATTTAGTTTTTGTTTTTGTTTGTTTTTGTTTGTTTTTGTTTTTTTTGCAGTGCAGCGCTTCATTGCAGATGGTATATGTACAGAAAGTAAACAAATGGCTTTAATGTCTACAGTTTAGGAATAACGTGAAGAAAAACATTTTGCAGACTTGGCACTGGAAACATGGCCTATCCTGGCTGCAATGGCTTTAGTAAGGGTATTTGTCTTTGGAAATATGCAGGCTTCCTTAAGGCAGGGCTGTACTCAATGGACTTGCTGCACCTTTGAGGCAGCAAGATGACAATGACATTACAATGCCAGTGATATCAGGCCTTCGTTCTTTCTGTACATGGGACTTTCCACACTTAGCTCTGCCTTCAGACCCTCTCTGAGCATCCACTTTACTGAGACAGGCCCAGGAGTTAAAAGGGAGACCCTTTCAGGCAGCCCAGCACAGATATGCACTGTGACACAAAGCCTGTTGATTCTTTTTTAGCCCAGCCACTAAGGGGTTAAAAATGATTTGTAGGCACAGGTCCCTTTATTTCTTTTTTTTCTGCCCTATTAAACTCTGTACCCCATCCCTTAACTAAAGCACCCTTTTCAGGAGATTTTTCTAGCCGCTGTACCTGCGATATCTCTAACTTTCTTGGCTACACTACCTTGTGAGCACCCGGTAAATACTAAAACGCTTGTTGCTCCCTCACCATCTCACCTGAATGCACCCAGCTTTCCCAGAATGAGAGCTTTAAAATGATGCCAAACACTTGAGGGTGCTCCCTCTAAAAGCTAGGTGCTCGCCGTTAAAGTTACCAGATATAAAAGGGGGCTAAGTGTTATGCCCGGGAAATATTATCCCACAGCGGAATCGGGACAGAAGGTGGTGAGCAGGGGGCAGTATGTGATTGGCCTTTGTATGTTGACCCAAGTTTGTTCCTCTCTGCTGCACTAAGCCTTGTCTGGTGTTTGTATGGGAGGGAAAGAGCTTCTTCATTATAGAGCTTAAACACTGCAAAAAGGGCTGTTAGACGATTATCCTGGACCCTGTAGCTTTCTGGCAGTTCTTGGAGAAGGGAGAACATCACAGTGGGACGCATCTGACCCTCACCTCAGGGTGCAATCTTCAAGGTCCTGTTACATTGGCGGCAGCAGTGGAATTGTACCTTCTCTCCTAATGGGGTCCAAACCACTGTCAGGAGACTGCATCTAATCTGCAGGGACATAGTGTATGGAGCAGATCTACAGCCAGCTAAAAAAGGCAACCCTGAAGGATCTGCTAGAAGCGGAAAGGCCGCTAGCAACAAGCATAGAGCCCCCTTTATTAGTGACCTAATGGAGGGCGACCAAGAGAGCATCAGCTCCTCTGCTTCTGGGGAGAGTGACTTCTCAAGGGAGGTCAGAGACGGTCTGGCCATATCCGGCCCAACCTCAACCTGGAACTGACCCGACAAGTGTACAATGAAGTCTCTGCAGAACGAGAAAAAGAAAGAGAGCAGGAAAAAGAAAGTGAACGGAAGAGAGGGCCCATCAGCTACGACTAGCAGATCTTCAGCTTAAGCAAGGGGGACCAAGATCTTCACAGAGGCATAATGGCAATTGGAGGAAGAAACTACCGTTCCAGACATTTCAAGCTTTGAACTGAGGAAGATGACATTGATGGAATTTTACAGGACTTTGAAAGGCAATGTGTTCTTCAAGATGTTGACCTGGAAGATAGGGTCACAATATTGGTCAGCAAACTGACAAGACAGCCTAAGCCTTGATTACGGCTGTCGGGGTTTCACCTGACTTCGCTTGTAGTTTGCAGCTTAGTTATGGCTGCTATTTCTCTCACCTGTGTTTTCTCCTTGCCTGAAGCAGAGTGTGTCAGGTCCGGAGTGAACGTCGGGCATACCGGGCAAATGCCCGGTGGGCAGCGCAGTAGTTTAGCCCTGCCCACCGTGACTGCGTTATTTTATAATTTGTGTAATGATTATTTTTATTATGCTGCTTAAAACTGTCTGGTGGTAACTCGTACTACCATCCCAAGCCCAGTGTTATTACTCTGCATTCTGCAGCCGCCGTATATATGGGGACTTCAAGTGGCGTGAGGCGGGCCCGAGAAGAGATGCTGTGCAGTGTACACGCTGTCAGAATGTGCACCCACGTGTCCCCTCAGAACAGGCTAGCGCACGTCAACAACAGAGGAGGAGCCTCAGCCTAGAGTTTCAGCACTATACCGTCCATGCTCCTGTCACAGTCCCGATTTTAGGGGGCTGTCACGGGAGGAGGGCCATTTGTCCCACTGCCCCAGCTCCTAGGCTGCTGCATATTGTTGATAAAATAAAAGAATTATCTTATTGGGCCTCCTTACCACTTGGTCATCATGTGACCACAATTTTACCCAATACCTGCACAGTCCGTTCAGTCTGCAGTCATGTTACATATTTGCGAGTTTATGGTGGGCAGCGAACGGCAAACACAACAGAATGAACACAAGGAAATTAATTGTGCTGGGTTCTGACCATAAAATAATATTTTCCTATATAGTTATTTAAATATATGTACAAACATGCACGCAAACTCTTATTATATAGAAATTATAATGTGCCTTAAAATATTACTCCAAAAAAAGAAAAAAAGTAAAAAAGAAAAAGTAAACAAATAGAGAATATTTGAATTAAAATACGGTTATTGTATAGTAACTATAACCTCGCAGCAAACACTTAAATATCTCACAATAATTATTGACATGATATAAGCATAGTTCTACTTATTGGCACAATTCTTGATGATGTAATGATATATATGCACGCACTTAGTATCCTTATAGTACCTTTTATGTTTACCCGTACAGAGGGATTTGCAAATGGTGTCCAAAGAGATTTGTCTATTTGCTAGTCTCTGATAGGGGCAAAATCCCAAAGCATCAAATTATGATGAAACGGTGAAACAATGAAATAGAGCCTTTAAAATGGAGCCTTAGAATGTATATGGCTAGTGGGGACAGACCAATTAGACAGCTTATTTTTCGTTTTCTGCATTCCATTGTTATGGGGAATACATGTGTAGAGTGCTGCAACATCGCACGTGAGCCAAATCATATCATCGTCCCAGGTTAACCCTTCGAATTTAGCATTACCTCAGTTGTATCTCTGAGGTATGCTTTTGTAGATTTAACTAGAGGTTGGAGATTCACCCTGTTTATATTCATTCTTATCTAATAAATAATACACTACCTAAAAACAAATTCATATATATTTCTTCTATTAATTATATTATATTTGGCCTATTCCCTAAAGTTTATGATATAAAAATGTTTAATAAATTAGTCCTCAAAGATATTGAGGAACAATTTGCTAAAGAAAATTATTTTTTAAATAAACATAATGATAATCTAACCATTTTAGAAAGAAGGTCCCTTAGAAAACTGGTTAATAATGAGGAAATCATCATACACCCCACCGATAAAGGTGGGGGTATAGTAATCCAAAAAAGAGAGGATTATCTCAAAGAGGCATTCAACTTTTTAAGTGACACAAAAACATATAAAATCCTTCCAAAAGATCCTACAGAAACATACAATAAGGAATTAAAGATACTACTAAATAAGGACAGGGCAGAAGGTATTCTTAATGAAAATGAGTATAAATATATTTTTACTCCACAACTAAATATTCCAATTATATATCATTTACCTAAGGTCCATAAGAACACTCTAAATCCCCCAGGTAGGCCAATACTATCTGGTATTGGGTCAATTACAGATAGTTTATCAAAATATCTATATTTTTATCTCCAACCTCTAGTTAAGTCTACAAAAGCATACCTCAAAGATACAACTGAGGTAATTGCTAAGTTCGAAGGGTTAACCTGGGACGATGATATGATTTGGCTCACGTGCGACGTTGCAGCACTCTACACATGTATTCCCCATAACAATGGAATGCAGAAAACTAAAAATGAGCTGTATAATTAGTCTATCCCCACTAGCCATATGCAATTTTTAATTGATAATATTGGTTTTATTTTACATCATAATTATTTTATTTTTCAGAATAAGTTTTATGTGCAAACAAGGGGAACAGAGATGGGGACAATATTTGCCCCATCATATGCGAATCTTTATGTCAATGCATTTGAAAATGAGTATATTTGGAATAATAATCCATATATGAATAATATTTTAACATATGCCAGGTATATCGATGATATTATTATCTTATGGAATGGAGACTTCGAAGAAATAAATGGTTTTATGAATTACATTAATAATAATAATTTTAATTTATCCTTCACTAAATCGTGTTCAAAGTAACAAATCAAATTTTTTAGGTCTGATACTTTTTAAGGATAATCAAGGAAAAGTAGCAGTCAAGAATTTTATAAAAAGCACTGACTGAAATAGTTTTATACAGGCTAAAAGTGCACACACAAAAAGCTGACTAAATAATGTCCCATACAGCCAGTTTTTACGTATAAAAAGAAATTGTACCCATACATCAGATTACAAAATAGAAGCCAATATTCTTGAAAATAAATTTTTAGACAAGGGATATAGCCAAGAAGTTTTACAAGAAGCTAGATTTAAAGGACAATCTAGAGATAGGAAATCCTTCTTTAGTAAACAGAAAGAATATCCACCATTGGGGACTAGTATACATAATGAACTAATGAAATCACAATCAAATAAGAGTAACCCTATAAGATTTACTACCTCCTTCAATGAAGGTTCTATTAAATTAGAAAGCATTCTAAAAAAACAATGGCCCTTGTTAAGATCAGGTCCCCTCTTAGGACCACATCTAGATATCAAACCTACTATTACCTACAAGAAAGGCCCCAAGTAAATTTAAACCATCCAAAAAAGGGAAAGACAATGACATAGAAGACACCAACTGACTTAAAGAATGTAAAGGCACTATGAGATGTGGCAAGATCAGGTGCAATATGTGCAAACATATAAATAAATAGCCCACATTTCATAATAGTGAATCAACAGAAACATTTAATACCACGTTCAAAAGTAATTGCGATTCCACATATATTGTGTATTTATTGGAATGTGGCCGTACCAAAAGGAAAGCTAGGCGTAGAATTAATGAACATATTTATAACATTAAAGGGACACTGAACCCAAATTTTTCGTCATTCAGATAGAGCATGCAATTTTAAGCAACTTTCTAATTTACTCCTATTATCATTTTTTCTTCGTTCTCTTGTTATCTTTATTTGAAAAAGAAGTCATCTAGGCTGTTTTTTTTGGTTCAAAACTCTGGACAGCACTTTTTTTATTGGTGGATGAATTTATCCACCAATCAGCAAGAACAACCCAGGTTGTTCACCAAAAATGGGCCGGCATCTAAACTTACGTTCTTGCATTTCAAATGCTTTGGCCCAGTATATATGCATTCCATAATGCTTTTGGCCCAGTATATATGCATTCCATGTCATGTCGTTTTTAATAGGCTATATTGTGTTATAATTACGCTGTGTCAAAATTGCGATATGTTAAATGACTGCAAAGATTGAACTATAGTATACTCTCCCAATCAGGATTGGTGATCAAACACACCCTCCACTCTGATTGGGTCCTCTACATCTTTTTTAGCATGGATTGGTTGTTACGCCTTTAAATACAAAAGGCGCAATGCTGGGGATATCCGACATATTGTTTGCCTCTTGAAGAAGCCCGGCCGTAGACCGGGGGAAACGTGTTAGGCTCTTAGCATACTACTTGGAGTAAATAGCCATAACAGGAATCTGGCATAGGATCCGGGAAAAAGTCTGTTTTGGGAGACAAGACAGCTGTAGGAACACAGCGCTCCTTGTGAATGCATTTTAAATTTTGTATCTAGTAAGTGCAACTTATTTTGCGTGTGCAATAATTTGTCAATAAAGCTTTTCACTTGAGTCCTGCCCTGTGTGCCTTCTCTTCTTTTTCTTTTACAAGGCAAACACAACAGAGCTTCATTTAGGAGAGAAGTCAAGTCAGGACTAAAGTCTTAAGTCTAGAGTGTGGGAGTCTGAGGATGCCGGCGGTCTAGTTGTACTTTAGGTGGGTAAAATCTCACACAGACAGTGAGTGAGTGACTGTGTGCTATGGTGTGGTCGGATCCATATGGGGGTGGCTGCTGCAGCCAGGGCAGTGTCTGCTGAGCCTGAACTAAACCTACTGATTTTTGTGCAGAGTTTAGTCAGGGAGATCTGTGGACTGCTGGGGCTGGCAGGGCACATTTGAGGGTCAGTGCTGTGCACGCTGTCAGGAGCTATCCTGTAAACAAAACTATAACGAGCAGCTTTAAAACTTCTGTGTCCAGCAGGCAAAAACTGCTCTTAGTGCTTTAACTCACTGTAGCAGTTCAGACACAGATCCTCAGTCAGCGACCTGTCTGATAAGGGTCAAATCCAAACATGACTGCTGCCGAAAGTAGGTTGTACCCCACTACCTTCTAGACTAACATGATCCTAGTGCCCTTTAAATGAGTTTGTGAATTTGTGCATGAATGTGTATGTATCTATGTATGTGTATAAATGTGTGTGTGTATGTGTATGTAAATGTGTGTGTGTGTAAGTATGTGTGTGTGTGTGTGTGTGTAAGTATATGTGTGTGTGTAAGTATATATGTGTGTAAGTATATATGTGTGTGTGTAAGTATATGTGTGTGTAAGTATATATGTGTGTAAGTATATATGTGTGTGTGTGTGTAAGTATATATGTGTGTGTGTGTAAATATATGTGTGTGTAAGTATATGTGTGTGTGTGTAAATATATGTGTGTGTAAGTATATATGTGTGTGTGTAAGTATATGTGTGTAAGTGTGTAAGTATATGTGTGTAAGTGTGTAAGTATATATATATATATATATGTGTGTGTGTGTAAGTGTATATGTGTGTGTGTAAGTATATGTGTGTGTAAGTATATGTGTGTATATGTGTGTAAGTATATGTGTGTGTGTGTGTGTGTAAGTATATGTGTGTGTGTGTGTGTGTGTAAGTATATATGTGTGTGTGTGTGTGTGTGTGTGTAAGTATATGTGAGTGTAAGTATATATATATGTGTGTGTGTGTAAGTATGTGTGTGTGTGTGTGTGTGTGTAAGTATATTTGTGTGTAAGTATATGTGAGTGTAAGTATATATATATATGTGTGTGTAAGTATGTGTGTGTGTAAGTATATTTGTGTGTAAGTATATGTGTGTGTGTAAGTATATGTGTGTGTGTAAGTATATGTGTGTATAAGTACTATATGTGTGTGTAAGTATGTGTGTGTGTGTGTGTGTAAGTATATGTGTGCGTGTAAGTATATGTGTGTATAAGTACTATATGTGTGTATAAGTACTATGTGTGTGTGTAAGTATGTGTGTGTAAGTATATGTGTGTGTAAGTATATGTGTGTGTAAGTAAATGTGTGTAAATATATGTGTGTGTAAGTATGTGTGTGTGTAAGTATATGTGTGTAAGTATATGTGTGTGTAAGTGTATGTGTGTGTGTGTGTGTAAGTATATGTGTGTATGTGTAAGTATATGTGTGTGTAAGACTAAGTGTGTGTGTGTAAGTATATGTGTGTGTGTAAGTATATGTGTGTGTGTAAGTATATGTGTGTATAAGTACTATATGTGTGTGTAAGTATCTGTGTGTGTGTGTGTGTAAGTATATTTGTGTGTAAGTATATGTGTGCGTGTAAGTATATGTGTGTATAAGTACTATATGTGTGTATAAGTACTATATGTGTGTGTAAGTATGTGTGTGTGTAAGTATATTTGTGTGTAAGTATATGTGTGTGTGTAAGTATATGTGTGTGTGTAAGTATATGTGTGTATAAGTACTATATGTGTGTGTAAGTATGTGTGTGTGTGTGTGTGTAAGTATATTTGTATGTAAGTATATGTGTGCGTGTAAGTATATGTGTGTATAAGTACTATATGTGTGTATAAGTACTATATGTGTGTGTAAGTATGTGTGTGTAAGTATGTGTGTGTAAGTATATGTGTGTGTAAGTATATGTGTGTGTAAGTAAATGTGTGTGTAAGTAAATGTGTGTGTAAGTAAATGTGTGTGTAAGTAAATGTGTGTAAATATATGTGTGTGTAAGTATATGTGTGTGTAAGTGTATGTGTGTGTGTGTGTGTGTAAGTATATGTGTGTATGTGTAAGTATATGTGTGTGTAAGACTAAGTGTGTGTGTGTAAGTATATGTGTGTGTGTAAGTATATGTGTGTGTGTAAGTATATGTGTGTGTAAGACTAAGTAGGTGTGTGTAAGTAAACATGTGTGTGTGTAAGTGTGTGTGTAAGTATATGCGTGTATGTGTGTGTAAGTATATGTGTGTGTAAGACTACATATGTGTGTGTGTGTAAGTAAACGTGTGTGTGTAAGTATATGTGTGTGTGTATGGGTAAATGTGTGTGTGTAAATATGTGCTTTGTAGTTTGCGTGTATGTAAATTTGTGTGTGTCTTGTAATAGGATATGCTGTGTACCTGCGGGGGGGGGGGGGAGAGTGTCCCTCTTTGGATATTTTAAATGTTGGGAGGTATATGCAGTGCTCTTCTCATCCCTGCTGTTCACAACCAGTTCAGCCTGCCTTTGCCCTTGCGTTGTCTCTGACTTCTCTGTGAGTTCCTGTGTTCCTAACTCTGTGTATTACCTGGCTTGTTTGACGTCCTTTCTGGTTCCTGATCCCTGACTTTGCTGATCTTCGTATTCCTGACCTCGGCTTGTCTAACTTCTCACTTAGGTTCCTTACCCGGCTTGTCTGACTACCTGTTCTGGCTTTGACTCCTGGCTTTTTAATTGGCTTTTGGGCTCAATATAATTTTTTTTTTTTTTTTAATAAAGGTGTTATTAATTTAGCATTTCACATCTCTGTCTAGTTCCTGGTACCCTGACAATGGCACAGTTAAGGAGCATCTACTGGCCCAGTATGACATCACCTCAGAGGCCCAAAGGTGGAAGTTCTGGAAACTAGGGGTCGACCGATAATCGGTGCTGCTGATTTTTTGGGCCAATATTCCTAATTTTTACCGTTATCTGTATCGGCCGCAAACTCACCAATATCCCCGATATGTCACTGCGCAGCACCGTGTCTTACAATCTGCTCCTGCGGATAGCATTCATGGAGGAGCCACGCCGCTGCACCACGTCATGACGTCACCCCTACGAACCCTGCAGGCGGAGCTCACAGCAGTAGAAGTAAGACGTGTAGTACCTCTGCTGCACTCTAGGCCACAGCTAAATGTATACACAGATTACATGAATTAATTTATTTTTTGGATCGCTATATATATATATATATATATATATATATATATATATATAATATTTTGGTGTTTATCATGTTAGTATATTTAATTAACTGACCTCTTAGGCTCCACGTATTGTATATGATGATGGTTGTAGGCAGCGGAAACATAGTGTGGTGCAGAAATAGAGCACATACAATAGTTACTAGACCTGGGTCTGCAACTCATAAACCCGATCTTGACATATAGAAATAGCAACATTTTGACCTGATATTTGATAATATCTGGGCACAGTTCGATCCATGTGATATAAGAATTGACTCTATCCTTCAGTGTCTGCTTAGTGTTTGTGATTTCCAGTGATGAAATCTAAAAGTTGAGTTCAACACTGTTTGCAGCTGCTTCAAAGAGGTCTCTTTTTCAGTGCAGTGCATTTAGTAAAAGATCTCACTGCCTAGTTTGGGGCTCTCACACTCACTTCCTGTGGACCGGAGTATAAGGTTGTGATAGAGGCATAAATACTTAGGTTTTGAGGGGCATGGCAAGCTGAAGAATTGATCATTATATTTATTATATATATATTTATATACAGGGAGTGCAGAATTATTAGGCAAGTTGTATTTTTGAGGATTAATTTTATTATTGAACAACAACCATGTTCTCAATGAACCCAAAAAACTCATTAATATCAAAGCTGAATAGTTTTGGAAGTAGTTTTTAGTTTGTTTTTAGTTATAGCTATTTTAGGGGGATATCTGTGTGTGCAGGTGACTATTACTGTGCATAATTATTAGGCAACTTAACAAAAAACAAATATATACCCATTTCAATTATTTATTTTTACCAGTGAAACCAATATAACATCTCAACATTCACAAATATACATTTCTGACATTCAAAAACAAAACAAAAACAAATCAGTGACCAATATAGCCACCTTTCTTTGCAAGGACACTCAAAAGCCTGCCATCCATGGATTCTGTCAGTGTTTTGATCTGTTCACCATCAACATTGCGTGCAGCAGCAACCACAGCCTCCCAGACACTGTTCAGAGAGGTGTACTGTTTTCCCTCCTTGTAAATCTCACATTTGATGATGGACCACAGGTTCTCAATGGGGTTCAGATCAGGTGAACAAGGAGGCCATGTCATTAGATTTTCTTCTTTTATACCCTTTCTTGCCAGCCACGCTGTGGAGTACTTGGACGCGTGTGATGGAGCATTGTCCTGCATGAAAATCATGTTTTTCTTGAAGGATGCAGACTTCTTCCTGTACCACTGCTTGAAGAAGGTGTCTTCCAGAAACTGGCAGTAGGACTGGGAGTTGAGCTTCACTCCATCCTCAACCCGAAAAGGCCCCACAAGCTCATCTTTGATGATACCAGCCCAAACCAGTACTCCACCTCCACCTTGCTGGCGTCTGAGTCGGACTGGAGCTCTCTGCCCTTTACCAATCCAGCCACGGGCCCATCCATCTGGCCCATCAAGACTCACTCTCATTTCATCAGTCCATAAAACCTTAGAAAAATCAGTCTTGAGATATTTCTTGGCCCAGTCTTGACGTTTCAGCTTGTGTGTCTTGTTCAGTGGTGGTCGTCTTTCAGCCTTTCTTACCTTGGCCATGTCTCTGAGTATTGCACACCTTATGCTTTTGGGCACTCCAGTGATGTTGCAGCTCTGAAATATGGCCAAACTGGTGGCAAGTGGCATCTTGGCAGCTGCACGCTTGACTTTTCTCAGTTCTTGGGCAGTTATTTTGCGCCTTTTTCCACACGCTTCTTGCGACCCTGTTGACTATTTTGAATGAAACGCTTGATTGTTCGATGATCACGCTCGCTTCAGAAGCTTTGCAATTTTAAGAGTGCTGCATCCCTCTGCAAGATATCTCACTATTTTTGACTTTTCTGAGCCTGTCAAGTCCTTCTTTTGACCCATTTTGCCAAAGGAAAGGAAGTTGCCTAATAATTATGCACACCTGATATAGGGTGTTGATGTCATTAGACCACACCCCTTCTCATTACAGAGATGCACATCACCTAATATGCTTAATTGGTAGTAGGCTTTCGAGCCTATACAGCTTGGAGTAAGACAACATGCATAAAGAGGATGATGTGGTCAAAATACTCATTTGCCTAATAATTCTGCACTCCCTGTATATAAAATATAATAATGATCAATTCTTTAGCTTACCATGCCCTTTAAAACCTAAGTATTTACAGAAATATTTTAATAAGTCCACAGAAAGTTAAGGCTAGATTATAAAAGAATATTACTTTGTGTTTTAAGTGGAATAAAGTTGAGTAGTGCTTGGGGGTAGATTTAGAATAGTGCTGCCCAATTTATAATCTTCATGTTCTTTTCTGTCCATGAATGGGTTAAATTATTGTTACTGGTGTTCTATGCCACAGTTGGTTATCCCTATGAGTGCCCATGTATGTGAGGGGTGTTAGGGATTCAGTTCACTAAAATGTATGCTCATTTTTGAAAATCATGGAGTTAAAACTACCAGTTTGTCAATCAGCAGTGGTAGCTGCACCACTGGGTCACACGGCTTCTGCTGCGGATTGTTTCCAACTTTAGACTCAGGAGGACCAGCAGTTCCCTACGGGTCCTGAACAGTACTTTAACTATGTGTTTCACCTCATTGCAGGTGTAAACAAAACACACAAAGTTGGGACATAGAGAGGCTGTAGTGAATTCAGTGAGTGCAGTGCAGAACAATGACAGTCCTACATGTTGCACAGTGATTGGCTGATATATCACTATATATTATATGTTCCTAATGACAGTTTTAGATGCCTTCAAAGCATTTATTTTGCATTTGCAGATATTTTACAATACAGTGATTTATTTCTGATATGTTGTTAACAATAAACAACTTTAACAGGATATTAAACTTAAAATTTAATTCATCAATATATATTGCAGGATACAACAAAGGGGTTGTTTGGTTAAGCACACCACAAAAGGACTGTTTGGTCTTAGCACACATATTGTGGGAGTGCTACCGAAGTGACCAAAACAATTACAAGACAACAAAAAGTATCGGTGCACATCCAACCACTTAAGTCCACTCTTTCATGGCATATTTGTATATGCTTCTGTCTGTCAAATATACTTACATAGCTTCTAATAAGATTGGGATCAACATCTCGCAATAATATTGGCTTATATTTGAGCTGCAAAAGCAAATATACTTCTATCTGCTAAATATACTTACATAGTTCAAATAAAATTGGGATTAACATCTCGCAATAATATTGATTTATATTTATGTTGCAAAAAATTGCCTGTTTAAATTTAAATAAAATAGGGATCTTAGTCACACAATATGATCATATTCTGCTAAGCCAGTCACCACTTACAAGGTGTCCCATATTAGACTGGTCCTAACTCTAACCAGTTTCCACACTGCAGCAAGTCATGTCTACACAGAAACAATTACAAGACAACAAAAATTATCGGTGCACATCCAACCACTTTGGATGCTTCCTGTTGTTTCTTTAATATTTCTTATTTTCCATCTCATATAAATTCCATCTAAGTAACATTATAACCACAAACATTTATATATGGCTGGGATATAGCTACTTATCTAATTTTAGCGCTATTAACAATCTGATGTGTTATTTCCATTATGACCATTTACGCTGCAGGCGGAAGAAGGTACCGTGACATCGGGTCACTTCCGGTTTTAGCGATATTCATGACCGAAATAAAGACATGATTTTAAGTAAAGTACGCATTTATTTTACATCAATAGAAGATATATATGAATTTAAAGTCGGCCCACAGATAGGAGTAAGCCTTGTAGATCCCAAATGGAGAACTATAATGAGGGCACTCACGGAGCAAACATAGATAATCTCTGCAGCGTAAACGGTCATAATGGAAATAACACATCAGATTGTTAATAGCGCTAAAATTAGATAAGTAGCTATATCCCAGCCACTTATAAATGTTTGTGGTTATAATGTTACTTAGATGGAATTTATATGAGATTGTAAATAAGAAATATTAAAGAAACATCAGGAAGCATCCCAGAGATGCAATGGGCTAAACAGGAAAAGGAGGCCCTTTTCAAAATTGGCACCAAAAAAGCACCAATTGTTTCCATACTCACCATATTTAAGCTCCCAGATTTTTATTCACAGTATAGTCTTGAGAAAGGCCTAGTCTAGGCCGAAACGCGTTGGCATACTGGTGAGCTCGTTTTTAATTATCATTATTGTTTATTATACACAGTGTTGCACTATTTGTTTTTCTTTTTTTCCCTCTAGGTTTTTTATTGATGTTATTGTTTCATCGTGGATTTTTGATATCAGACTCTTAGACTTTGCATTTACCTATATGCTTTTGCTTTTTTGCTTTTATTCTGATCATTCACATCTTGTATCAGCGTTTGTTTTTGTTTTTGCTTTTGTGGTTTTTCACATTGACTCTTTGATTGCCTCACACACTGAAGTTTGGATTATACGCAATTGATACTTTTTTCACTTTTTTACCTTTTTTGAACTTCACCTCACATCTCTGCACGCCATCTTTGAGGATATGCCGACAGATTCACGTAAACTATATCAGCAAGAAGTCGGACTTAACTCTTATTTTGAATACCTTTTTCGGTAGATTTTTGTTTTTCTACAGTCTTTGATGTGCACATTTTCACTGTTGTGATATTGTTTTTATCCATAAGTATATTGTACTCTAGGTTTTATATTGTTATCACTAAGGTGCTTATTACTGTTTATGCCTTTCACCATTAGGCTATTCTCCTTCAGAGTGTTACACATACTGTAGATATCAGATAGTTAGACATGGATCCATGCGTCTAATTTTATTGATTTTATTGTTTTTGTATATTATCTATTGTAATGTAATAAATTGTATTGATTTTTAGCCTAGCCTATTAAGCTATATAGCGCTTACTCTCACACCTTTTTTTGCATTCTCTATCTGGTTAGCCTACTAGGAAGCTATATTGACAGTAAGCTTTAGGCTTTCACTGTAGCGCTCAGTCCACTCCCTTATTCTAAGTATATTTGACAGACAGAAGCATATACAAATATGCCATGAAAGAGTGGACTTAAGTGGTTGGATGTGCACCGATACTTTTTGTTGTCTTGTAATTGTTTTGGTCACTTTGGTAGCACTCCCACAATATGTGTGCTAAGGCCAAACAGTCCTTTTGTGGTGTGGTTAACCAAAAAACCCCTTTGTTGCATCTTTGAATAGGGAGCTGACCAAATCCCTACCCTTTGGTTAATGCACGCTACCCAGCCCAGGTGTGTTCCAGATAAATTGTGATATACTTAATAAGCTAGATAGCTTCACACTGTGTAGACATGACTTGCTGCAGTGTGGAAACTGGTTAGAGTTAGGACCAGTCTAATATGGGACACCTTGTAAGTGGTGACTGGCTTAGCAGAATATGATCATATTGTGTGACTAAGATCCCTATTTTATTTAAATTTAAACAGGCAAGTTTTTGCAGCATAGATATAAGTCAATATTATTGTGAGATGTTTATCCCAATCTTATTTGAACTATGTAAGTATATTTAGCAGGCAGAAGTTTTATTTAAATTTAAAGGCATATTTAACAGGCAATTTTTTGCAGCATAAATATAAGTCAATATTATTGCGAGAAGTTAATCCTAATTTTATTTGAACTATGTAAGTATATTTAGCAGATAGAAGTATATTTGTTTTTGCAGCTCAAATATAAGCCAATATGATTGTGAGATGTTGATCCCAATCTTATTAGAAGCTATGTAAGTATATTTGACAGACAGAAGCATATACAAATATGCCATGAAAGAGTGGACATAAGTGGTTTGATGTGCACCAATACTTTTTGTTGTCTAATATATATTGCAGCTCTGGTGATATGGCTTTATTCGTAGCACAGACTAAAAGGCCCAATAAAAAGTTAAACAAAAAAATGTTTAAACCACGGTCCAACGGGGGTGCAAAATACCAGTGGTAGGAAGTGGGACACTCCGCAATTATCACAATAAATCCAGAATAATGCAATCCTTAAACCTTAAAGGGACACAAAACCCTTTATTTTTCTTTCATGAGTCAGAGCATGCCATTTTAAGCAACTTTCTAATTTACTCCTATTATAATTTTCTCTTTGTTTTCCTCATCTCCTAATATATTTATTTGAAAAAGCAGGAATGTAAAGCTTGCGAGCCAGCCCATTTTTGGTTCAGCACCTGGGTAGCAACTGATTTGTGGCTAATTCATGTGTGCCGTATACATAACATTTTGCTCACTCCTGTGGAGTTGTGCAGGACACAGCACTATTTGGCTAAAATGCAAGTCAATAGAAATTCAGTAAATAGCCATGTGATCAGGGGGCCGTCAGAAGAGGCTTAGATACAAGGTAATCACAGAGGTAAAAAGTATATTAATATAACCGTGTTGGCTGTGCTAAACTAAGGAATTGGTATTAAAAGGATTGCCTATCTTTTTAAACAATAAAAAAAAATTGGACCAATGATTTATTAACAATTTCAATTAATCCTGATGCGGGCATTTAAATCAGGACACTTTAGTGCAATGCTCCTGATGTCCTCCACTGCTCCTCACTCAGTCAGTAGTACTGTACTACTAATAGGGAAGGTAGGTACTATTTGCAAACTAGTAAATATATGAGGCTCGAGCGTCGAGCATATTAAAAATTACAGCAAATAAATCTAGCACTGATATTCCATAATCATGTCCTTTCTTTCCCTGTCAAGTGGCAGTATATAATTATAATATTATTTTTACTTTACTTTTACTTTTAAGCTAACCTTTATCTGTGCCCTCTCATTCAATGTTCTAGATGGCTGCAGAAAGAAAAAGTAAAAGTGTGATCTGGGACTTTTTCACTCAACCTTCCCCAGGAAAAGCTGTGTGCAACACATGCACAAGCAATGTGAGCATGGGATCAGCAACTGCAAAAACCAAAAATACGTCAAATCTTTGGGCCCATCAAAGAGTTCATCATTTTGAATTATATAGTGCAGGACGGAGAAAACAAACTGAATCACAAAGTGAAACACCATCTCTATCCCAGACAACATAAAATATATGTTTCAGAAAAAAGCTAAGTGGCAAAATTCGGATGAAAGATCTCAATTGCTGGACAGAGCAATCGCAGAGATGATGGTTACTGATAACCAGCCATTTATAATGGCTTCTGAATCTAGATTTAAGTGGTTGATGTCCATACTTGAGCCAAGATACACAGTGAAGAGTGAAAAGTATTACCGAACTGAAATGCTGGTAAAAATTTACGAAAAGGTAGTTGAGAAAGTATAGAATATGCTACAACTAGAGAATGCTGGCAACTCACTCTCATTTATGATTAACTGTTGGTCAGGATCAACAGAGTCACTAATGAGTCTTACATGCCATTTCATTGACAGTAGATGGACAAAAAGGTAATTGGCGTTGAATACAAAATGCAAGGATCCCACACTGGGGAGTACATTAAAGAAATGTTTCTAGGCATGCTTGAAGACTGTGGAATAAACAAAGAACGAGTGATGCTTGTTCTTTGAGACAGCGGAGCAAACATGGTGAAAGGAATGAGGCTTGCTGAAGTGTCAGATCTCAGCTGCATGGCACACACCCTGCAACTTGTGATAAATGATGGCCTGTAAAGTCAGAGAGCTTTGATTGATATAATTGCCATGCTGAAGAGGTGCGCAGGCTATTTCCACCATTCATTCCTTCGCCAAGCAGCAGCTTAGGTGCATTTAGGAACACCTTGGCCTACCCAAAAACAACTTGATTCAGGCTGTTCCAACACGATGGAACTCAACACTTCACATGCTGCAAAGAATGCTGGAGCAGAATCAAGCTCTTAGCATCTATTCAGGTGAACATGGAGGATATTCTTGTCCTACTGCTGTTCAGTGGGACATTGTAGCCAATGTCATTGAGACCCTCATCCCCATAGAGGAAGTGATACTAGAGGTGAGTCATTACGACTCATCTGTGTCATCTGTCATTCCTTGTGTGAGAGTGCTGAAGATGCTTCTTCAAGATGAAGGACCCAACACACGTGGCATTAAAATATTCAGGCAGGTCATGAGGGAGAGCCTCACCAAACGCTTTGAGAAGCATGAAGAGAATAAAAATGTTGTGCTGCCATGTCTTTTGGATCCTTGATAGACGAATCATGCTTTCCCTTCTGATGCAGTATTGGCCAAGGCAAAACAATGGCTGACAGATGAAATTCAACAGGAGGTGCAGGAGGTTCCTGCAGAAAGGTCAAGTGAGGAAAAGCAAGATGTTCCTAATCTGGAAGAGCAGGATGCTGCAAAAACAGTTGAACGTCCAAAAAGACCACGGACAGAAAATCTTCATCGTGGTCAAATTAATGCCATGTTCAGTGTTTTCTTGGGGCCTCATGCAAAGGATTCTGAATCTGCAGCAATCAGCCTGGATGATGAACTTCATCTCTATTTAAAGGAACCAGTAATTGACAGAAAAAGTAATCCTCTACAGTGGTGGAAAGAAAATGAGGCACGCTACAAAAGACTTGCCTCTTATGCTAGAAGATACCTCTGTTTTCCTCCTTCCTCTGTACCATTGTCAGCAATATATGAAAAAAACAGAAGCCGTTTAACAGGAGAACATGCTGAAATGCTATGCTTTCTGCACTATAATGTTGTTCTACTTAACTGGGAGTATTTAAGAAATTAGTCTAGCTTTGTTGCAGTAGTGACTTGAATTTATTTATCATACTGTGCACTTTAAAAGGTTATTTATGCAATTTTTCTATGTTTTGGGAAGCCATTTAATCATTTATTTTTCAAGCACTTTATTTTTCACAGTTGTTTGCTTTTAATGTTTTAAATTGTAATAAACATGTTCAGTTTATACCATATTTGTGTAGAAATTGTGTTGATTTTTCAAAATTTTAAATGTACAGAATATCGGCCCGTGATATCTGTTATCGGCCTGAAAGGCGGCCGATAATCAGTATCGGTATTGGCCCTGAAAAAACAATATTGGTCTATCCCTAGTGGAAACTAAGGAAGAGAGAGCAGGATTCCCATGCTGAATGGGCTTATAAAATGTATAGAGCTTGGTGCAACTGGTGGCAGGGGTGTCAAGCCTCCACAGAAGAGGAAGGACTGCAGCTTGTGCTACTGGAACAGTTTTTCCTACAAACAGCTCCAGAAATCTCGGATTGGGTAAGGGACCATAGACCTCTTACAGTTGAGGAAGCAGCCAGGTAGGCAGACGATTCCAAACCTGGTCTCAACCCCAAGGAGCCACACTGCCCCAGATTGCAACACATGCTCCTTCAGTGCAGACCTCATGAGCTTTGACCACAAGTCATCAAAACTCAAGGATACATTGCTTCTTCTGCCAACAGCTGGGGCACATCCGCAGCAACTGCCCTCAACAAGGGCACTGCAACACCTGGGCGCAGACCAACACTCCAACCCCAATTGTCTCAAGTAACACAACAGTCTTATGTGGTGGAGCAAACTCTGCACTATGGCCATGGAGGGACTGAGGCTAACTCTGGAATTCTGGACACTCCAGAAGAGGTCTATGATATCAGCACTATTCACCCCATCCCAGGTGACAACTAGAATCATCATCACCAGATTGTGCTAATTAATGGGCACCCGGCTTTTGGAGACACCCTCACATTGATACAGTCTCACCGGATCCCAGAATTATATCAAGAGGAACAGAAGGTGGCAGTACGGGTAGCAGAGGGAGCGATCCACCACATACCCACCACCAAAGTACACCTCGACTGGGGAGCTGGGGCTGTATTGCATGGGACAAGGGACTCTTGTATAGGATTTGTGATAGGAAGGGGAGAGGTACTACCAAACTCCTTAAGCGGTACCTGGTGGTGCATCAGAAATACCAGGCTGAACTCCTTAAGATTTCCCATTATATTCCCCTGGCCGGACACCATGGGCACAATCTCCCCCTTAAGAGGCTGACCCAAGCCTTTTTCTGGCCAGAGGTATCTGACAATGTCCGACAATACTTTTGAACATGTGAAACTTGCCAACGGGTTTGGAGATGAGTGGACCATCCTAAAGAGTCCCTCTGCTCCTTACCTGTCATCGGTAAACCCTTCCACATATCTTGGTTGACATTGTACATCCAGTAGCCAGACCCCGCACCTCTGGTAAATGGTATATTCTTACCCTTGTTGACTACGCTACCCGTTACACAGAGGCGGTGGCTATCCTCCTTATTGCAGCAGAGACCATAGCTGAGGCTGTTCTAAAGATATTTACTAGGGTAGATTTCCCCAATTAAATAATTTCTGATCAGGGAACCCAATTCGCAGTAGAGCTGACTCTGCCAGGTATGTTCCACATACCCCATATCACTCTCAGACAAATTGGCTCTGTGAGAGGTTTAATGGGATGCTTGGGAAGTTTATGGCCACACAGCACGACTGGGAATGATTACTGCCTCACTTACTCTTTGCCTACTGAGAGGAATCCACAGGGGTTTCCCCCTTTGAGTTATTATATGGCAGAAAAGTGAGAGGGCACTTAGACCCTTTTAGGGAACACTGGGAGGAAGAGACCATAGAGGATGGGGTGCCCATTATTCCCTATGTACTGGAGTTTCCCGGGACTGATTGGAGTTTCTAACAGGCCTGGTAGAGTAAAATCTACAATCTGCCCAGACCAGACATAAGCTGTGGTATGACCTGAATGTCCAGAACCGGAAGTTCTGGGTTGGACAGAAGGTCCTGGTCCTTCAACCTACCCACCTGAAGAAGCTAAAGGCAGCCTGGGAAGGTCCCTACCATATCCTAGAGAAATTATGTGACACAACCTATTTAGTTGCTAAGTGATCTGATGAGCGGATTAGGTGAACCTTCCATATCAACATGATGGAGTACCTAGAGAGGGATGGTGATATAGCTACCAAAGTAGCCAACTCACTCAAACAGGTCCATATAGGTCCCCAACTAGGAAATAAGGAGAAAGTGGAGGTGCAAAAGGTGTTAGAAGAAAATAAGCCCCTGTTTGCCCCACCGGGAGTCACTCATCTGGCCCAACACCAGGTAGATAGGAAAAAGAAGTTATATCAGCGCTTTCCCCTCACTCACTGCCCAATATAATCGGCCCTTATCTCCAGAAAGACCACAAGTTATATATTAAAGAAAAAAGCATGAGGAATTATACTGGAGCATAAAAATACTAGAGTGGACAAACGAAAATAATTGCAAAAATGTGCTTTAGAAAAGAATATTTCTAATGCTATATCACATTTTTGCAATTATTTTAGTTTTTCCACTATAGCATTTTTATGCACCAGTATAATTCCAACACCAGGTAGAGACCCCTAGTCAGACCCCACTCCTTCAGTCCCGGATACAAGAGTCAGGAAAGTCAGGGATTCGAAAGGAGATAGCTGAGATGGTAGTTCTAGGAGTTATTGAGCCCTCCACTAGCCCCTGGTCCTCTCCAGTAGTCCTAGTCCTTAAAGAGGATGGGACTACCCGATTCTGTGTAGACTATTGGAAGCTCAGTGACAAGACGGTGACTGACGAATGCCTTGAGTAGACGAACTTCTGGACCATATGGCTAGCGGGTGCTATATGTCCACCCTAGACTTGCGCAAGGTGTACTGGCAAATACCTGTTGCACCAGAAGTGGTGCCCAAGTCTGCCTTCATCGCCCCCTATTGGCTATTACTAATTTAAGGTTATGCCTTTTGGGATGAAGAATGCTCCTGCGACCTTGCAACAAGTGGTGGATCAAATTCTAGATATGCAGCAAGATTTTGTGTGTGCCTATCTGGATGATGTGGCTTTTATTAGCCAGACATAAAAAACATCTGCAGCACCTGGGGTAAGTGTTTGACTGCATCTCTGCGGCTGAAATTACTCTCTGGCTAGACAAGTGTCACTTCGGCATGGCGGAAATCCAATACTTACGACACTGACACTGGGTTGGGGGTAGGAAACGTCCTGAACCTGCTAAGAGAGGCCATAATAAACTGGCCAGTCCCCCAGACTAAGACCCAAATACTTGCGTTCCCATGGACCACTGGATACTATAGAACATTTGTTCTCCAATATAGGGCCAGATTACGAGTGTAGCGCAAATGATTGTGCGCAAGCAATATCGGGTTTTTGCGATAGTTTGCATGCAGGTTAAATTGCGCTTGTATAACAAGTTGAAAGTAAACACGATTGCTTGAGCGCAATCGCAATTTATGCAAGAATGATTACTGCGATCTTAGAGCTGTTGACTAAATTTTCGCAAAAATTAAATGTTGCACAAAACGCATTAAAAAAAAAAAGTACACTTACACTGATAATAACACCATCTAATAAAAATTATTACACAAATATTGCACACAAAAGTTATAAGGGCTCAAAGATATGAGGTCTCAAGTGTTAGAGAAAAAAAAATGGCAGGCAAAGGGCTTTAACATAGACATACATACATATACTGTACATGTCTAAAGATGTATATGTGCATTGGAGCCCTTTACAATTAAAGAGATAGGAAAGTTAAAATTAAACTTGCATGATTCAGATAGAGCATGTCATTTTAAGACACTTTTAAATTCACTTCTATTTTCAATTGTGCTTCGTTCTCTTAGTATCCCTTGTTAAAAAAAGAATACGCACATATCATACACTAGTGTGAGCTGCTGCTAATTGGTGCCTGCACATATTTATCTCTTGTGATTGGCTAAATAGATATTTTCAATTTCCTGTCAGTAGTGCAATGCTGTCCCTTCAGCAATGGATAACAAGAGAATGAAGAAAATTTGATAATAGAATAAAAATGGGAAAGTTGTTTAAAATTGTATGTTTTAGAGCTTCCGGGGGAGGAGCACAGGTGTGTGTCTAGGTGCTGCACCTGTTTCGATCTCTCCTGCCTACAAGCTATTGGCGAGAACCACGCCTAAACCCTCCACCTGAGGGCGGCTTGTACTGCTGATTTTTTATCGCTGTCGGATGCTCGGTAGTGCCATAACATTGCACTATTGCTGCGTGAAGCAGCTCTGCAAGGGACCCAAATTTGGGGTTAAAGCCAACCATCTGCATTAATGACTTTGTTGCTATTATTCATTGCCGATATCAAAAGAAGGTCTGTGGCTGGGATAAATATCTCCTAAACTAAAGTAGCTTATATCTCTAGTGCCGGGGAACCCCCCTGTTTGGTCTTATAGAGACGGATGGTGGATGCTACTGATATCGCACTGTGGTGTATTCTCCGGAACATTGAACTGTTACCTGTTTCTCCTGTGTTGCCCGATACTGTAACAGGGAGCCGGATCTACTTTGTCCCCCGGTAAGCCGCGGAAGGAGAACGGCGGCTGAGCGGCTGGAGTCCCTGGAAAAAGGCTGTGCCCATTGGATCACTCGGCTTCCGCTATGTTGTGGTGAGAGGGGTTAGGGCCTCGTATCGTACGAGGTGCCTGTGTCGGAGCCCCTGTTGCACAGAGTGCCATTCTATATCCTGACTGGGCCGCTGCTCTCGAGCTGGAAAAGCGCTCCTCCTCCCACCGGTGCTGCGCGAGGGGGGGCTGCTGGTATCAGAGGCTCACTAACTGGTGGCTGAATCCCGGACACACAGGACGGGTAATGTAGATAATCTGCAATGTCCACAGATGCTTAATTCTACCCGGAATGACCAGGCTTACTTTGGGATGGTTCTCGTCTGATCTCTGTTATCCATCCCCGAAATCTACAGAGACTCTTAGGTTCTCTGGGCTCCTATGTTTATCCCTACAGGACTGGTTCCAAATAAGCTGGACTAATTGGGCCATTAAAACTGGTTGACAGGGGTAAAAGTGTTTAAATTTAAAAAGACATGAAAGGCTATTTCTACTATAGTTAACTCGTTATAAAGGGAAGAAAGATATTACACCTATTGTATATTTATTAGCTAAACTTTTCTGGTTGCATACAGGTGTTATACTTTTTACAAGTTTTTGCGCATAATACATCTCTTTTTTCTCTTTTTTCCTTTATTGTATGGAATGATGATACCCTATCATACTGCTTCCGGTTAAAACAATGCCTGGCTGTGTTGGCCCAGAAGCCGTTAGTTAGTGGTGCTAGAACTAAAAATCCATGTTCTTGTTTTTTGTAAAGTACCTAAGTCTGTACCTCAACACTCTAGGAATTGAATGTATTGCTTCTACCACGGGCTTACTGTTGTCATACAGGGTCACTTAAAAGTGCTTGAAAATATGTGCAGGATGATTGATGGTAAAACCCAGTTGTATACATAAAAATAGAACTGACCTAGCAGGTTACAAAGGTTGTTCACGGTATAGAATTAATGCAATTGTGGAAAACTGTAAGTGCGCTAGGAGTTCATATAAGTTTTAGGCTGTGAGCATATGCAGGTACAGCACGGCCAACAGGAGTAAAAGTGTTTAAAGTTAAAAGCTGTGACAAGCTTTTTTCATCATAGTTAACTTTTCATAAAGGGAAGAAAGTTATTACACCTATTGTATATATATTAGTTAAATTTTTCTGGTTGCACACAGGTGTTATACTCCCTACAAAATATTGAAGGCTAAAATTTTTGGCTTATAATTGATCATTGTATAGAACTAATGCAAGTGTGGAAAACTGTAAGTGCGCTAGGAGTTCATATAAATCTTAGGCTGTGAGTATATGCAGGTACAACACGGTTAACAGGAGTAAAAGTGTTTAAAGTTAAAAGCTATGAAAAGCTATTTCCACTATAGTTAACTTTTCATAAAGGGAAGGAAGATATTACACCTATTGTATATATATTAGCTAAATTATTCTGGTTGTATACAGGTGTTATACTCTCTACAAGATATTGAAGGCTAAAAAGATGTTAGAAAATGTGCGCAGGAGGTAGATGGTAAAAACTGGTTGTAGACATATAAATAGAACTGACCTAGCAGGTTACAAAGGTTGATTATTGTATAGAACTAATACAACTGTTGAAAACTGTAATTGCGCTAGGAGTTCACATAAATCTTAGGCTGTGAGTATATACAGCTATACCCAGGGATGTCTATTGATCATTCCCTTTAGTCACAGACACGAATGATCTTACTTCACGGCTAATTTACGCACAAAAGAAGGTAGAAAATAAAAGGAGAAAAAGTAAAATAAATTTAGATAAGACACCACTCTTTCCTCACTCCCTTCCTTCCTATTTTTCGTTCTCTGGGGTCTTTTTCCCCCCTCTATCACTTTAGATTATTTTTGTGCTGTTTGTTTTCCTTCACTTCCCCTCCCCCACTAATTAATGGACAAGTTCCTACACTCCCAATCCAAAACTTCACCTTTAATCATGTCTGCTAGACAAAGGGATAAAAGAACTAAGCCTAGCATTGAGACGGCTGGCGAGATACAGCTGGCCCCACGTGACTCCCTTAGTGCTCATGAGTCCATTGACCTACAGACCCTAGTTTCAGATATATCTATGGCCCTTGCACCTAAGTTTGAGTCACTTAAAACTGAGATAAAGTACGAAATTGCCCAGCTAAGCTCAGAGATTAAACAATTCTCAGAGAGATTTTCTGAGGTAGAACAAAGAGTATCGGATCTTGAAGATCTTACCATAGCCCAAAACACTAAGTTAGAAGTTACTTCCTTAGCCCTGGTTAAATTACAAAACAAAGTAGAAGATCTGGAAAACCGGGCTAGACGAAATAACTTAAGAGTTATAGGGGTTCCCGAGGGGAAGCAATTTGAAGATTTAACTAAACTGATCACTAAAACACTTCCAACACTGCTGAATATCCCTGAGACATATCAGGATATTGTCATAGAACGAGTACATAGGTTAGGACCAGTATCCTCTTCAAGAAACAATGTGAGGCCAAGACCAATCCTAGCCAAATTTTTGAATTATCAAGACAAATTGATGTTTTTGCAAGCTTTTCGAAAGAGTCAGCCCATACTCCTGGAAGGGACAAAAATATTGTTGTTCCAGGATTATGCCGCAGATACTGCTTTTAAAAGAAAAGAGCTGGCACCGGTTTGCACCAAACTGATACAGCAAGGATTGCGTGCAACAATTGTTCATCCTGCTAAGCTTCGACTGGTCTATGATAACACCTCATATTTTTTTGAGTCTGCCAAAGCGGCAGAGGCCTTTTTGTCCAAAAATAACATAGCTCAATAGATTGGTTTTTTTTGAGCATGAATGGATTCATTGGGGTATTACCAGGTTGGGTTCCTTTCAGATTAGGGTACCAGACGGTCCAAACGTCTGGGTTTTGTCTTGTCTGTTTTTTGTTTTTTGGGTGTTTTTTTTTTTTTTTTTTTTTTTTTCTCTCTCCTTCTTCTCTCTTCCTCCCCCGCTACCGCCTCCCGTCTTGGGTTGTAGAGTTTATATAAAATGAATGGGATTAAATTTGTTTCCTGGAATATAGGAGGCCTTACTTCCCCTATAAAGAGAAAAACGATTATTTCTTATCTTAAGAAAATAGGCGCTTCTATTGCTTTTTTACAGGAAACACACTTGAAAACACAAGAAATCCTCAAACTCAAATCTGCATGGGTAAAAGAGGTCTTTTTTTCACCTAGTTGTAGTCGCAAAGGTGGAGTTGCTATTCTCTTGGGGAAAAAATTTAATTACGAGATAATTCAGAGTCAGTCAGATAAAGAGGGGAGATATATTATTTTGAAAATTAAGATTGCTGGTTGTTTGTATACGTTATGCAATGTATATGCCCCAAACGTTTTTGATTTGTCTTTCTGGGATGCGTTGCAGGCCAAGCTTATGACATCTGCAGAAGGCTTCCTCATTTTAGCTGGCGATTTTAACATGGCTCCGCAGTATCCATTAGATAGAATGAGGCAGCAGGAATTCTCTAAAAAAACCAAAAGGGATAATCTTGAGTCAAAGTTGTTTTCTAGGATCTTTTCTAACTTGAGAGTAAGGGACATTTGGAGACTCCAAAACCCAGATACGCGGGACTTTACGTGTCTGTCAAAGGCACATAAGTCATTGTCCCGGATTGACTTATTTTTGATTGATGAAAGACTATGTAAATCCAAAGTATCAGCTCAAATATTGCCTATAACGGTATCTGATCATGCCCCAATTTGTTTTGAATCTCAAATCGGCACATCTTTGCAGGCCAATAATCGCTTCTTCTATCCTAAGTTTTTGTCTTCTGATGTTAAGTTTAGAAATTTTTTGGAAACCAAATTTGCGGATTTCGCTATGTTTAATGTAGAGGCCAGGAGTCGGCCGTCTTTGTTTTGGGAAACGGCTAAAGCAGTGATGAGAGGGGAGATTCTTGCTTACACTATTAGGCGTACAAAGAGTCTTAAAAAGCGTGAGAATGAACTGCTTCAGGCAGTCACAAATTCTTATAATCTATACTTACTGGAAAAGACACCCCAGAAGTGGGCCAAATACACTACTGCATTAGAGGCGAGAGACTCATTGTTGATATATAAAGCCACCCAAAAGGATATACGTTTTTCTGCAAAATTCTATAAGTACGGGAATAAGACGGGTAAACTTCTAGCTAGATTAGTTAAGCAAGATTTAGGATCCCAGTTAATTGACGGTCTCTATAGAAAGGGGCAAATAGCCAGCTCTCCACAGGACCTTATGCAAATTGTTTTTGATTATTATCAATCTATTTATTCGGCTAAACCAACTGATACCTTGGAACGTCAGAGGTTTTGGTCAGGCATCACGTTTCCATCATTAATAGCATCGTTAACGGAAGATCTTGAATCTCCTATTACTGAAGCAGAAGTGGCTAAAGCTATTAGTAAGTTGGGATATAATAAAGCATCGGGACCGGATGCAATACCTAATGAATTCTATAGATCGATACCAGATATTATAACACCGTACTTAACTACATTATTTAATCATATATATATAGAGGGCAATGCTCCTACATCTAGCTTTACCGCATCATTTACGTCCCTGATTTTAAAGAAGGGAAAAGATCCAAAAGCAATAGAATCTTATAGGCCAATCGCCCTCATGAATACGGATTATAAATTGTTAACTACAATCCTTGCACAGCGGCTGCAGTCCCTTCTCCCTTCTATTATCAATTCAGATCAGGCCGGGTTTATGAAGAATAGGAATTCTGCCGCCAAGATAAGAGAACTTTTGTTAACCTTAGACTTTTTTTTCAATACTACGATCTCCGACCAAAGGGGAGGAGTAAATGAAGCGGATTTGGCAATATTAGCCATAGACGCCGAAAAGGCCTTTGATTCAATCCATCACGATCATCTTTTAATTTCTTTAGAGAAGTTTGGGTTTAAAGGCAATTTCACGAATTTTATAGATAAACTATATCATACGGCTTCTACCAGACTAATAGTTAATGGCCAGCTGTCCCCAGAGATAACTCTTCAGAGGGGAACGAGGCAGGGGTGTCCCCTGTCCCCGCTCCTTTTCAACATCGCTATTGAACCTCTTGCACTAATGATAAGACAGAGGCTTGAGGGGATTGTAGTCGCTGGACGTAAAGTAAGAATAGCATTATATGCGGATGATATTCTTCTGTATCTAGCTAATATCCGTAGGAATTTACCAATTTTGATGGCCATTATACAACAGTTTGGATCCTTTTCAGGGTATAGGGTAAACATAAGTAAATCCGAATTTCTTTGGGTTAGGCAGACAAATGACTCTCCTATAAACATACCTTTTTCTATAGTAAAGGACTCGTTTAAATACCTGGGTATAAATATATCTAGTAACCCCGATACCTGGTATGCGCTGAATATCCCTCCTGTTTTAAACAAGGTTAGAGCAGCTCTCAAGAACTGGCAGAACTTGCCTCTGTCATTATCTGGGCGCATAGCAGTATATAAAATGATTCTACTACCTAAAATATTGTATGTTCTACAGAACACTCCTGTATTACTGAAGAAAAAGGATATTACCTTATTTAATTCATCTCTTCGAGCCTTCTTATGGCAGGACAGGAAGCCCAGAATGTCACTGGCAAAACTTTCTTTCCCAATTGGAGCTGGGGGTCTGGCTCTACCTGATTTAAAGGCATATAATTATGCTTTTCTAATTCGCATTGTAGCGGACTGGTTATTTCAGCGCAACTATGTTACAAATATTGATCTCGAGACTAGCATCATGTATCCTTTTGTACCGGCGGCACTTATACATATGGACACGCCCAATATTCCGTCCCATATTAGAAGATATAAAACAATACACAACATAATTCTTGCTTGGAAAAAGGTATGTAATCTGCTGGTAATAGAATATCATGTATCCCGATACTTGCCATTTGTAGGGAATCCACAATTTCAGGATGGTTCACCCTCTTTAATTTTTTTAAAATGGAATACTCGAGGGCTTAATGACGTTTCCCAGCTGCTTGATATAGAAGAAGGCTGCATACAATCATTTGATGCATTAAGATTGAAATTCAATCTTCCACATAGTAATTTTTATGCTTACCTTCAAGCCAGACACTACGCCATGAAGTTAGTAAATGAGTTCGGCTGGAACTGGTCTTTAGTGCAGCTGGACAGGTGGCTTATCTTGGTAAAGAACGGAATTACGTCAATCTCCCCATGCTATAGGTTACTGGTATCGGACAGAGGTACAATCAATCTTGATAAGATTGCGGGTAACTGGGCTAAACTCCTGGATAGAGAAGTTGATTCTAAAATACCTTCTACCTCAATCCAAGAGGTTGCTCGGACAACTCTCTCGTCTACATGGAGAGAATCACATGTCAAGTTGCTACATAGGACATATTTTACACCAGAAAAGGGAACAAGATGTGGGAAATCTAATTTCACTATCTGTCCTAAATGTTCACTTCCTTCTGCAGATCTCTTGCACATGTTATGGACGTGTCCAAAAATTAGGAATATCTGGTCTAAAGTTCAGTTTTGGCTCTGTAGAATACTGGGTCTCCCCTCGATAAGTCTGACAGATCTGAATGTAGTTTTTCTTTTTTCTAATCCAGAAGATAAGCAGCTTAATACTAAACTGATTAATATAACTATACTGGCTGTTCGATATCTGATTTTTAAAAAATGGAAAATGAACTCTGGTCCCAGTATATCTGAAATTAAAAATTGCTTAAAAAAGCAATGTGTTCTCGAACAACATAATGTTAATATTGATAACGACAATGATATCTCCAGGTTTTTTTTAAAATGGTCAGCATTTATTAAAACATTTCCCCCTGCGGAAAGGGAATGTTTGATATATCTTTTACGTAATACTGAACTAGTCCTCCTAGGGAGGTGGTGACGGGGGTTTGAAGAGTTGCGGGTAGGGTCCCCTTTTTTTTTTTTTTTTTTTTTGTTTGCTTTTTTTTTTTTTTTTTTTTTTTTTTTTTTTTTTTTTTTTTTTTTTTTTTTTTTTTTTGTTTGTTCTACAATGTGCTGTTAGTTATGTCTGGGTAAAATTAATATAAAATCATCCAACAAAGAATTAAGTATTATTGTAATGAAGGAAAACTATTATATTCTGGGGCAAGCCTTAGTTAATCAATGTTATACAGTCATTTTTTCTTTTTCTTTTTAATGATCATGTCTATTTTATGCCTGTTATTATGACGTCCAATTATTGCTCCATTATCTAAAATGTATTTACTTGAAAACCAAGTGGATTGTTCTTGTTTGATTTTTGTTTTTTTTTCTCTCTTTTCCTTGCCATTGACTGTCAGTGTATTTTGTTGGATATAAATAAAGACTTATAAAAAATAAAAAAAAAAATTGTATGTTTTATCTGAATCATAAAAGAAAATTTGGGGTTTTACTATCCCTTTAAGTATATGAAAACATTAAAATTCATATTTATGCAGTAGTCATATTTAATAAAGTAATATTTTTACATTCCATTGTTTAAAGGGACAGTTTACTGAAATTTTTGATCCACTTTAATTTGTTCCCAATGATCCACTTTACCTGCTGGAGTGTATTAAATAGTTTACAAGTATTTCCATTACCCTTATATGGGCATTTTAAATAGTTTATTTAGCCTGTGGTATTCCCATCCATCCTGAAAGTTTTTGGCCTCAAGGCCAAGCTGTGTTAAAACTGCCAGTTGAAGAGATTACACTCCCAGTTGGTTATAGAAGAGATAAGGTAATAAAATGTTAATTTTTCATTGTTCTCTACAAGTAATGGTGATTGGTTTATAGACAGATATAAGATAAAGAAGCATGTATATTAACACAATTTAGGTTGTGGCTTCAAAACACAAAATCAGCTAATTCATATACACAAATAAGCCTTAAAAAAGCAAATCTCATACATTTTATACTCTGCAGCTGGTAAAAAAAGTAATTGGAAACACATTAGGGGAAAAACTATTTTATAGTATACTGTCCCTTTAAATAGATATTCCTATATATATATATATATATATATATATATATATATATATATATATATATATATATATATATATATATATAGTCATTGCCAAAAATATTGGCACCCCTGCATTTCTTTCAGATAATGCACCACTTTGCCCAGAAAATTGTTGCAAACATTCACTTTTTTTTTTTTTGTTTGTTTGTATTGGTATGACACAAAAAAGTGGAGAAAAATAAGCCAAATCTGACTCATTCCACGCAAAACTCCAAAAATGGACTAAACAAAATTGTAAGAAATAATTGAATTCCAAGTTTGTGATGCTCCTGTAATTTGTAATTAAACTCACCTGTATCAATTAACAGGTGCTGACAATATAGAAATCACACCGGCAACCAGTTAAAATGGTTCTTCTTTTCTTTTAAAAAATATATATTTCTTTATATATTTATTTCTGTAGTGTAGAGGTCCCTCCTCACCCTCTCACCTCCCTGATCCCCTCCAACAGCTCTATTTCCCTTTCACTGGCCGCCGCCATATTTGTTACTGGTAGCCAGTCTGTGAGTAACAAATATGTTTTGTTTGTTTTTCAAATCAATTTTTTCATCCCTCCCTTCCCCCTCCTCCCCGTGCCACCTACTCGCCACCTCCTTCCCTCCCACACCTCCTACTTGACACCAACAAATGATTGTTACAGAGTGACACAGTCAGTTCTCCCTTATCAAATGAAGGCAGATGCCTTCTGCCCACGCTGCAGTCTCCGCTGTCTAAATTGACAGCGGGAACTCCAGCATGCACCACAGTATTGGATAGGGTGAGAATATTGCCACTTTAAAAAGGGACACATATAAAAAATACATATGTCCGGGCTATTTTCAGGGCTATTTAAAGAAATGTTTTGTATAAGAACCCTGACATGTATTTTTCATATATGTCCCTTTTTAAAGCGGCAATATGGTACTATGTCAACGCAGTACCCTGGACAAAGTACTGTTTGACGTAGTACTTATGTCCAATTGGCACAAGGGGTTAATAAAGGTTATATATATATATCGCTGGAAAATTGCATTTGTAAAAGAACATTACACACCTCTTGCTTTTGTTTAAAAATTGTGCTTGTTCCACGCTCCCTAGGAGGCCAAAAGGCAAATTCTGTAACCTACAAACCCTGCAACCTACAAATCCTGCAAATGAAATAGCTGGTTTAGGCAATTTGCAGCATTTGAAAACCTAGGTTACAGATGTTGCTTTTTTGGCTGCTGTAGGGAGTGTGGGACAAAGCACAATTATTTACACAAAAGCAATATGTGTTTAATTTCCCTTTAAAGTGATGGTAAATTTCAGACTTGAAGATTGTGGCAACAAATTGCATTTTATCTTTGCATGCGCAAATCATCTCCAGCCACTCCAATGTAAAGAATGGATGACGAACATTCATTGTTTACTTGGAGAACAGAGAGGAGTGACCTGCAGCACATAACAACTTCATTAGTAAAATAAAAGGTAAATGACAAGCTTTGTTGGAGTTCATCAATATAATATAATTCAGCGTTTATCTTTGGGTATGAAGATATTATTATGGCAATGATCCATATTATGGGCCAGATTACGAGTGGAGTGCAAATTGACGCTTACGCTTGTGTGTTAATTACGCTAGAAGTAAGCTTTTTGCGTTTGTCGGGTTGCAGTTGTATTACGAGTTAAAAGTAAACTGTTAGAATATTGTGTTTGTGTTTACATATTCCCCCATAAAAGTGAATGGAGGAAAAACAGTGGAAAAAAGACACCACTCTTGCGTAAACCCAATGTTCTGCAGAATATGATCTATTTATTAGACTTGTGCAGCTTCGAAAAATTTGTTTCGGATCGATTCGAATTCGGAAAAAAATGAATGAATTCATTTCGGATTCATTCGGATTCTTTCGGATTCGAAAAAAATTCGGCTGGATTCGGTTCAATTCGGAAATTCGGAATTTCGGTAAGTGTACACTAGTATTATGTACTGTATATTAGGTTTAACCCATAGCAGATTGATAAAACCTAATATACTGTACAATACTAGTTTAATAAACGGCCATCCGAATCTACCGAATAAATTCGGATTTATTCGGTAGATTCGGCACTACCGCAATTCGGAAATTCGAATCGATCCGAATCTCCGAATTTGACAAATTCGGCCGAATTTCGATTCGGAACGAATTGAATCACACATGTCTACTATTTATTAGTAAATACATATTTATATATATATATGATGGTATTTTGGTAACTAAGGCACAGGCGCTTGGCAAAGACAATTGTGATAGACCAACAAGGATGGAGCCACACTAGTTAGAGATTGGAATGATCAGTGGCAGAAACAAAATCTTAGCTTTTGTTTTGTGTGAGACAATGGTGAGATCCGGAGGAGTTTTTTTAGTATTTAACAAAAAATTAAGTGGGTAAACAACAGTATAGACTCAAATGTGTACCCATCTTGTGACATTTATGCAATGTTGGCATTAACAATTAGATAGCACAAGAACATGAGAGAGAGAGAGAGAGAGAGAGAGAGAGAGAGAGAGAGAGATTGAGAGAGAGAGAGAGATTGAGAGAGATAGAGAGATTGAGAGAGAGAGAGAGATTGAGAGAGAGAGAGAGATTGAGAGAGAGAGAGAGAGATTGAGAGAGAGAGAGATTGAGAGAGAGAGAGAGAGAGAGAGAGAGAGAGAGATTGAGAGAGAGAGAGAGATTGAGAGAGAGAGAGAGATTGAGAGAGAGAGAGATTGAGAGAGAGAGAGATTGAGAGAGAGAGAGAGAGAGAGAGAGAGAGATTGAGAGAGAGAGAGAGATTGAGAGAGAGAGAGAGAGAGAGAGAGAGAGAGAGAGAGAGAGAGATTGAGAGAGAGATTGAGAGAGATAGAGAGATTGAGAGAGAGATTGAGAGAGAGAGAGAGATTGAGAGAGAGAGAGAGAGATTGAGAGAGAGATTGAGAGAGAGAGTGAGAGAGATTGAGAGAGAGAGATTGAGAGAGATAGAGAGATTGAGAGAGAGAGAGAGAGAGAGAGAGAGAGAGAGATTGAGAGAGAGAGAGAGAGAGAGATTGAGAGAGAGAGAGAGAGAGAGAGAGAGATTGAGAGATAGAGAGAGATTGAGAGAGAGAGAGATTGAGAGAGAGATTGAGAGAGAGAGAGAGAGATTGAGAGAGAGAGAGAGAGAGAGAGATTGAGAGAGAGAGTGAGAGAGAGAGAGAGAGAGAGAGAGAGAGAGAGAGAGAGAGAGTGAGAGATTTCAGGGTTTGATTCCAAGGACATTTAAAGAGGGTAATCTCTAAACAGCACATGGTATAATTTGAGGCAAGACAAACCTTTCATGTATAAATTATTCATCCTTGTACAGCTCATCAGAATGACACTGGGTACATTTCATTAAAAGCCCTCCAGAGCCTCACTAGTAGGTGATTCATTAAATAATTGAGGGATGAGTTAGCTTTAGTGAGTAAGATACCTTGATTAAAGGGACATGATACCCAAATGTTGAAACACTTGAAAGTGATGCAGCATAGCTGTAAAAAGCTGACTAGAAAATATCACCTGGGAAAAAATATAAAGATATTTTACCTCAAAATGTCCTAAGTATTCATACCCCATTGTAAAAGAATTTAAGCAACAAATCAGTATGCCTGTCCCGGGACCTGCAAGGGAGTTTGCCTCATACACACTCATGTTATTTCCTTGTTTACTATGAAATCTCACGAGAGTTAAGTGAAATCTCATGAGATCACTGTGAAAGAGTTCATGACCTCAGCACTGTTGATGTTGATTGGCTGCTGTTCATTTCTTCATTTTTTACCTGCAGCTGACAGTAACATAAATGGACATTATACCCACATTTTTTCTTTCATTATTCAGATAGAGAATAAAATTTTAAACAACATTCCAATTTACTTCTATTATCTAATTTCCTTCATTCTTTAGATATCCTTTGTTTAAGAAATAGCAATGCATATGGGTGAGCCAATCAAACAAGGCATCTATGTGCAGCCACCAATCGGCAGCTTCTGAGCCTATCTAGATATGCTTTTCAGCAAAGAATATCAAGGAATGAAGCAAATTAGATAATAGAAGTAAATTAGAAAGTTGTTTAAAATTGCATGCTCTTTCTAAACCATGAAAGAAAAAAAATTGGGTTTAATGTCCATTTAAATATAACTTTTTACACAGGACATACTCTGGTGAGCTGAGGAAATTTTGAGGTAAAATAGCTTCTCTTTTTATACAGAGACTTTCAGGTGATATTTTCCTGTCAGCTTTTTACAGTTATGATGCATCACTTTCAAGGGATTTAGCATATGAGTATTATGTCCCTTTAATACAGAGAGTTCAAAGTGTTCCATGTCCCTTTAATACGTTCTCATTTTCCCATCTATGTCTAACTGAAATACACAGCACCAGCAATCTAGTAGTAAACATTTCACTAATAATAGCTGAGTAAAAATGTCATTTTGCTCCAAAAGCCTTTCATCAATTCAGTTTAAAAGAACATAATTAGGTGGTTATCAACGCTAATCAGTGAGACTTTAGTCTGCGTTGGTAAAAATCACAGATTAACATTCCTTGGCTGTTCTTGTTGCAAACATGCTGAGATTTTTTGAGCTTTTATAAGTGCCAAGGTTAGTCTAATACATTGAAACATCTGGTGCAGACATAAGTATCATTGATATGCAGAATGCCAAAACAGCATTTACAATAAATTCAATAGTTTGTGCTTACTCTGCATTGCAGGTTTGTATATGAAAAGCAACCTAAAATAGGTATCATACAACAGGGTTTAAATATAGAAATGAAAATATTATCAGAGTATTATGTTGCTCTATGGAATAGAATAAACAGATTTATTTAAAGGGACATGAAACCCAAAACACTTATTTCATAATTCAGATAGAACATGCAATTTTAAACAACTTTCCAATTTACTTCTGTTATATAATGTGCTTTATTCTCTTTGAATTATTTGTTGAAAAGCACATCTAGATAGTCTCGAGCTTAGAGCTAGCAGCTGATTGATGGCTGAACTTGTATTTTCATTGGCTTACAAATGTTTAAATCTAGTTCCCAGTAGTCCCAGTTCAATAAAATATAGCAAGATAAGGAAGCAAAAATAATAACAGAAGTAAATTGGGAAGTTGTTTACAAATGTATAATATATCTGAATCACAAAATAAATATTTTGGGTGTCATGTCCCTTTAAGTAATGGTGACTTTTTTTTAAATAAAAGGGCGTAAAAAACTTTTTTTTCATGATTCAGATAGACCATACAATTTTAAATAACTTTCTGATCTATTTCTATTATTCATTCTATTTATATCCTTTGTTAACAAAGTTTACCTAGGTAGGCTCACAAGCTGCTGATTGGTGGCTGCACATATATGCCTCTTGTCATTGGCTTTCAGCAAGCTTCCAGAAGAAGTCATTTTATGCTCTATTTGAATCATGAAAGAAACATTTTGGGCTCAATGTCCTTTAAAACATTAAAAACAGAACCTAGGTTATGCCTGTCAAAGTAAGAAAATACATCATTCAACATATATGTTATTTTAAAATTATACATATTAACAGACATACATGGTTCTAAAATCTAGACCATTTACAACCAGGCAGTGCTTGATTACTACTACACTCACAATGCAATATTTATCAGAGTTTGGATTTTCAGCAACAAAATGTGAGTCAGTGCCTACTCATACATGGGATGTGCTCAGCAGATGGGAAAATGATCTCTTGAATTGATGACATGATGTATTTTCAGCATTAAATAAAAGCATAGGGGTTCAAGTCCCGCCATTAACTATGCATTATTAAGAGTCAATCCCAGTTACCATCTCCTACAAGTAGAGCTAAGTTAACACATTGCATAGTTAATGCTGCGTACAATTCCCCTAAAATAGGAGAACTGCAGGTGAATTGCAGGTAGCATTAAAGGGACAGTCTACACCTTTGTTATATTAAATTCTTACCTTATATTAAGTTGCAAATAGCCTTATGTGCCCCTATCTATATAATGCAGCAGGAACAGTAAAAAAATGAATATTGTTTCTGGCCAATTTGAAATGACTGCCAAGCTCAGCCCACTGATGACCTCACAATCTGGGCTGCATCTAGGCACTCTGCTGAATAGCATTGACAGTCTGTTGAATCCAACTAGTGAGTCTTTTGTGATTGGACGCCGTATGTAGCCCAGATTGGTGTGTCATTGGTGGGTGGAGGTTGGCAGCCATTTCCACGTGACCAGAAACAATATTCATTTTAAAATAAATGTTTACAGTTTTTGCTACATGATATAGAAAGAGGTACAGGAGGATCTATTTGCAGCTTAATTTAAAGGGACACTGAACCCAAATTTTTATTTTGTGATTCAGATAGAGCATGCAATTTTAAGCAACTTTCTAATTTACTCCTATTATGAATTTTTCTTCGTTATCTTGCTATCTTTATTTGAAAAGGAAGGCATCTAAGCTTTTTTTTTATTCAGACTTTGGACAGCACTTTTTTATTGGTGGATGAATTTATCCACCAAACAGCAAGAACAACCCAGGTTGTTCACCAAAAATGCATTTCAAATAAAGATACCAAGAGAATGACGAAAATTTGATAATAGGAGTAAATTAGAAAGTTGCTTAAAATGTCATGCTCTATCTGAATCACGAAATAAAACATTTAGGTTCAGTGTCCCTTTAAGGTAAGATGTAGACTGTTCCTTTAACGATGCATTGTGCAGAGATCTTCTTGCAGGAGATACTCACTAGATTTGGCCATTGATAATGCATAATTAAAGGGACATTCCGGTCAAAATTTAACTGCACATAGAATAATTACATCTTTAAAAAGAAACACATTTACAATATAGATGTATTGGCAAAAATGCTTCTAGTAAAAGTTATCACTGTTTTAGAGTTAGCATTTTTCTCTGCACGTGCATGTGATGCATAGATAGATATTCTCAGTACACCGGCAATTTAAATACTGCAGCTGCTCAGAGCATCAGTGGAGCTTGTATAATGTCAGCAATTAACACAGTGAGGCCTATTTATCAAGCCGTCAACCGCAAATAAGCTGGAATTCCACAGCGTAATTGTGGACAGCTTGATTCCCCTTAGTTATCAAAGCCTACAAACCCACCACTCACACAACCAACCCCCCAAATAAAAGCCTAACTAAAAAAAAAACCTAAGCTCCCCATTGCCCTGAAAAGGGCATTAGTATGGGCATTGCCCTTAAAAGGGCATTTACCTCTATTGCAGCCCAAACCCTAATCTAAAAATAAAACCCACCCAATACACCCTTAAAAAATCCTAACACTAACCCCTGAAGATTCACTTACAGTTTTGAAGATCCGACATCCATCCTCCAAGAAGCCAGCAGAAGTCTTCATCCAAGCGGCCGAAGTCTTCATCCAAGCCCGCAGAAGTCTTTACCCAGACGGCATCTTCTATCTTCATCCATCCGGCGCGGAGCGGCTCCATCTTTCAGACATCTGACGTGGAGCATCCTCTTCTTACAATGTCTTCTTCCTGAATGAAGGTTCCTTTAAATGACGTCATCCAAGATGGCGTCCCTTAGATTCAGATTGGCTGATAGAATTCTATCAGCCAATTGGAATTAAGGTTGAAAAAATCCTATTGGCTGTTGCAATCAGCCAATAGGATTGAGCTTTCATCCTATTGACTTATCCAATCACCCAATAGGATTGAGCTCACATTCTGGGCGTCTATCACCAATGTTGTTAAATTGGTGTTGGGCGTCCAGAGGAGCCAGGATCAGATCATGCAGAGGTTCGGAGATATGAGGTTGCGACTGCACAAAAAAGTCGACCTCATAAGGGAGTGGGTACAAGCCCATCGGAGGGATGGTCGAAAAATTAAACCCCCACAGAAACTCTACCTACTCCCTTATGAGGTGACTTTATGCAAGCTCCTCAATCTCCGGGTCCCCCGTAGATTTCGATCCTCTCCATCCTCAGCCTCCTTTTCTTCCCTCCCACCTGCTGGATCACAAAGTCCGGACCAGGAGGCCAGTGCAGCTGCTTCTCCATCCGGTGGCCTGGGAGGAGCGGAAGGAGAATCTGAACCAGGTAACTATCCAACTTCATATAATATATTAATATTTGATTAGACTTTTAAGAAATGTTTATATAGTCATATATTCAACCTATATAGATCTCACAACAAACGCTACATATGATGCTTAGATATGTGATTTTTAGATTCGTCAACATCCAGATCTGTAAAATATTAAATGAGGATTGGATATCATTAATACAAATCAGGCCACGGAGACAAACAATTTAAAACATTTTTACATTGATAAAATAATCATATATTTTTATTCACATGAGTTCAGTTGGTGCTGGAACCTAAAGCCAGGGCTTGTCACAGTATGGTATGTCTCATTTTAATTTACATTTGTCTTAGAAACATGGACATAGCATTACATAAAACATTCACATTTATCGATATTTATATGGATACTCAAATTCTCTTTTCTTGTTAGTTTAAATTAAGAATCACGAATCAAATTTTGGATTACATTGTAATACAAATCTAAAATTAGGAGTATTTGAAAATATCCCTTCTATTCTTGATATCTTCATTTTACTGTAAGATTAGTTTCATGGCCAATTTATATTATGCCCCTGTGTAGTGCTTGACATTTTTGGGAAAAATTTTGACAACAATCACACATTTTTGCATATGTTTCGATTTAAAAATATATATATTACATACATTTTTGGGTTCTTATCATTTAAGGGACAGGAAAACAAACTTTTCAATTTACGGATTTAGACACGTGATTTGCACAAATTTTAAAAATATTTTATTAGCTAAATTGCTTCAGTCTTTTGTTATCCTTATTCTAAAATCATATCTAGGTCGGCTTAGGTTAACCCCTTAACGACCGAGGACGTGCAGGGTACGTCCTCAAAAAAAAGGCAGTTAATGCCTGAGAACGTACCCTGCACGTCCTCGGTTTGGAAAGCAGCTGGAAGCGATCCTGCTCGCTTCCAGCTGCTTTCCGGTTATTGCAGTGATGCCTCGATATGGAGGCATCCTGCAATAACTTTTTTAAGCCATCCGGTGCAGAGAGAGCCACTCTGTGGCCCTCTCTGCACCGGAGATCGGTGGTTCCCGGCGTTGGTGGGTGGGAGCCGGACCGGGAGGCGGGTGGCGGCCATCGATGGCCCTGGTTATGTGCAGGGGGGGCGGGATCGTGGGCGGGGATGAGCGGGGGCGCGCACGGGCGTGCGCGCGTGCACGGGAGGGCGGGGGCGGGCGCGGGCGCGTGCACGGGGAGGGAGCGGGTGGGAACCGCTACACTACAGAAAATGAGTTAGTAAAAATGTTTAAATGCCCTAATATTTTTTTAAAAAAAAAAAGATCAGCAAGGTGGTGGGGGTTTGTCTGTGTGGGGGGGAAGCTACACTACAGAAAAAAGACAAATAAATATAAAAAAGCCCTTTTTTTTTGCAAACTGGGTACTGGCAGACAGCTGCCAGTACCCAAGATGGCCCCCAATGAGGCAGAGGGGATGGTCAGAGAGCGGTTTTGGGGGGGATCAGGGAGGTTGGGGGCTAAGGGGGGGATCCTACACCCTAGCATATGTAAATATGCTAAAAAAAAATTATTTATTTTTTAAAAAACCCTTTTATTTTAGTACTGGCAGACTTTCTGCCAGTACTTAAGATGGCGGGGACAATTGTGGGGTGGGGGAGGGAAGGGAGCTGTTTGGGAGGGATCAGGGGGTGGGATGTGTCAGGTGGGAGGCTGATCTCTACACTAAAGCTAAAATTAATCCTGCAAGCTCCCTACAAACTCCCTAATTAACCCCTTCACTGCTAGCCAGAATACACGTGTGAGGCGCAGCAGGATTTAGCGGCCTTCTAATTACCAGAAAGCAACGCCAAAGTCATATATGTCTGCTATTTCTGAACAAAGGGGATCCCAGACAAGTATTTACAACCATTTGTGCCATAATTGCACAAGCTGTTTGTAAATTATTTCAGTGAGAAACCTAAAATTGTGAAAAATTTAACTTTTTTTTCAATTTGATCGCATTTGGCGGTGAAATGGTGGCATGAAATATACCAAAATGTGCCTAGATCAATACTTGGGGTTGTCTACTATACTACACTAAAGCTAAAATTAACCCTACAAGCTCCCTAAAAGCTCCCTAATTAACCCCTTAACTGCTGGGCATAATACACTTGTGGTGCGCAGTGGCATTTAGCGGCCTTCTAATTACCAAAAAGCAACGCCAAAGCCATATATGTCTGCTATTTCTGAACAAAGGGGATCCCAGAGAAGAATTTACAACCATTTATGCCATAATTGCACAAGTTGTTTGTAAATAATTTCAGTGAGAAACCAAAAGTTTGTGAAAAAATTTGTGAAAAAGTGAACGATTTTTTGTATTTGATCGCATTTGGCGGTGAAATGGTGGTATGAAATATACCAAAATTGTCCTAGATCAATACTTTGGGATGTCTACTAAAAAAAAATATATACATGTCAAGGGATATTCAGGGATTCCTGAAAGATATTAGTGTTCTAATGTAACTAGCGCTAATTTTGGAAAAAAGTGGTTTGGAAATAGCAAAGTGCTACTTGTATTTATGGCCCTATAACTTGCACAAAAAGCAAAGAACATGTAAAAATTGGGTATTTCTAAACTCAGGACAAAATTTAGAAACTATTTAGCATGGGTGTTTTTTGGTGGTTGTAGATATGTAACAGATTTTGGGGGTCAAAGTTAGAAAAAGTGTGTTTTTTTCAATTTTTCCTCATATTTTATATTTTTTTTTATAGTAAATTATAAGATATGATGAAAATAATGGTATCTTTAGAAAGTCCATTTAGTGGCGAGAAAAACGGTATATAATATGTGTGGGTACAGTAAATGAGTAAGAGGAAAATTACAGCTAAACACAAACACCGCAAAAATGTAAAAATAGCCTTGGTCCCAAACGGACAGAAAATGGAAAAGTGCTCTGGTCACTAAGGGGTTAAGCAATGCATTACTGGGATTAACCGGCTGATTTTGTGAGGCAGAAAATTGCCTATTTTCATAGGTTCAAGTCATGTGTTCAGATAACAGTAGTACATAGTTGCTCCTTTAAAAAAAGATTATAACACAATGAAGCAAAATAGTCCAAAATAAGTCTACTCGAAATATTTTAAAATCACAGGCTGGATTTTATTTAAAAATTAATCCAATTACACATTTTGAGCTTCATGTACCTTTAAGAGAGGATAATTAAAGAATCTTGATGATAACCTTAAATTACATATTTGATTGTAATTGCATGCTCCATCCCATTCATTACATCAACATATGGACTCGACAATTCATTAACAGCGACATTGTCAAATCAAGATATTTAAATATTATAGGGACACTGACCACAAATTATTTCTGTTGTCATTCAGATAGAGCATGCAATATTAATCAACTTTATAATTTACTCCTATAATCATATTTTCGTTATTCTCTTGGTATCTTTATTTGAAAAGCAAGAATGTAAGTTTAGCTGCAGGTCCATTTTTGGTGACCAACCTGGGTTGTTCTTGCTGATTGGTGGATACCTTCAACAACCAATATTTAATGAACAAAAAAATTGCTTATCTGCCTTAAAAAAAACAAAAAACAAAAACAAATTTATAATAGCAGTAAATGTAAAATTAGAATAAAATTGAATTTTAAATTTAAATCAATGAATTTAAAAATTGAGGTCAGTGTCCCGTTAATAATCAATAGATTCATTCATCCTTACATTGTTTGGATGAAACAATATTGATATCTAAATCACATATTCACTCTTGGACTTACTTTAAAGATTTAAGCATACTCAAACAGCACCATGATTACATATTTTGAATAATAACTTCTGTTTTGCATTGTGATCAATATGTGTTGTGTCCTAAACAAGATTACTGTACATTGCACAGATGGATCGATGTGACACATGGCTTTGGTTTGTCACCAGTTTTTATTCCAAATGTTGTTTGTGTGTATTCTTTTAAAAACATTGATCAATGGGTATATTTAGATATGCAATAGAATCATATGAGATGAATTGTCTGTCTAATATAGTCAGAAATTAAACATATGTTAAAGACATCTTTTTCTTCAGAATCACCTTGATTCACTCATGCATTTATTCTTCAGATTAGTGCTCTATTCTTCACATTTCTAAGTATATTATTCTGAAAAATCGATAATGATGTGATTTAGTGATGTCCAAACTGTGTTCACTAATATATATCTATATCATTCATAGATATAGTTGTGATGAGCCCAGAGGGATCCAGCACCGATGCTGAGCTGCCTTTGCAGGCTTCTGGTAAGTCCATTGACTCATTCATATGTCATTGAAGGTGTATTTGTAATTAATATTATGATCATGATTCTGATGAAGCATTACATTTGGCTAAAACATATAATTTACTCCTCTGATTATATATCGATTTTATTTTAATATTGAAAGATTAAGATCTCAAAGCTTCTTAGTCTACACTTTTGTTCTTCAGAAGATGGATAGCATATGTTTGTTTTTATTATAAATTTTGACAACAATCATCAAGTGATACATACATGAGAACTCTTAAATGTTCCATGTACTCTGCTTTTGTGATTTTTTTAAAAATACAGACACTAAAATGAAATTCTTACTCATTGAGAATAACAAATCTAACGTCATTTGTATGCTCCATCAAAATGATGTAAATCATAACTTTGGCTCAGTATATCTTTAATGCAACATTGATGTGTGACTTTGAGCAACAGTAACATATGTTATAATATCTGATCTTAACGTGTACACAACATGTTATGTTTTACAGAGATTGATGTAACATGTGGGACAGAGGATGAAGAGGCTCCCTTGGAGTCTGATGGTATGTGAAATATATCTAACATGTATCCAACATGTATTATTGTTTGTAAACATTCTCTGGAAGAAAATCAAAGTCTACAGCTTTGGCACTTTAAAAAGTATTATTCCTTTTCTTTTAGAATACACTACTGCCCCCCTTTCTATACCATGCAGCATGAACATATGCTTGTATTATTATTTCATTTATGTATGATTTGTAATTAATGACATCATGATGTCACAGGCATATTCCATGCCAAACCACAATAATCATTTTCTTATTGTACAGACAGTCATTGCTATTCATCTGAGTGCCTATATGCATACCATATCCTTATGTCATCATTGTTTATAAATTCAAAACCACTTCTAAGTATATATAAAACATAATCATGTTGAAATGCCTTGATTTGATTTCATGATGTATGAGATGTTAATATATTTTTATTATATATTTCAGATGGACCCTCCACTTCTGGGCATCATTTTCCCGCCCCTGCCCAGGCCCCTCCTCAGGTAGAAGCCCCTGCCCAGGCCCCTCCCCATGCCCCTCCCCAGACAGAAGACCCTCCCGGCCCCTTCACATTCCTCCTGTCCTGTCCCTCCAAAGACACGCCCTTTTTGCCCCCTTCGCCGCTCTCCCCGTATTTTGGCCCGCACAGCTCCCCCACCTGCCCAGTCCCCAACTCACCAGGCCCCTGACTCCCCAGCTGTGTGGGCTACCCCAGAGCGGCAGCCCATCCCTCCCTAGCCCAATCCCATCCCTCCCCACTGTACCAACCATTATTGTCCTGGGTGTCGGATTGTCCTTCCCAGGCACAGCTGTAAGTATCATTCTAAATCAACATTATAAGATATTTAACCCCTTGAGTGCTAACGACGGCTCTGAGCTGTCGCAGAGTTTCTCACTCAGGTGCTAACGATGGTTCAGAACCGTCGCTAGCACTCTCCCACCTTGAGGGAGATCTGGGGGCTCTCACCCACTCCTACCCTGGCAATCGTGCCTGTAGAGTGACAGGCATTGCTGAGGCTTCCCATTTTGCGTGGTGACGTCACGCGTAATGACGTAATGACGTGATGACGTGATGACATGATGACGTCACCGGGCAACTTTATGTAAAAAAACCTGAATGGACAATATAGGGAAAGGGGACATGCTGCTTAGAAGCCTGTATCTCAGGCATCTAAGCAGCTACAGACCCCCAAGACCCACCATTGGAAAGGTAATCGCCTAACCTTCCCAATGGTATAAGTATTGGGGATCTGAAAATAAAAGGAAAAAAGTTAAAAAAAAACTGTAAAATTAAAAAACCCTCAAATGTGCTTAGCACCCAGGTGGGAAAGTGCTTACCACTCAAAGAGTTAAAGGGACACTGAACCCAAATTTTTTCTTTTGTGATTCAAATAGAGCATGCAACTTTTACTCCTCTTATCAATTTTTCTTCGTTCTCTTGCTATCTTTATTTTTAAAAAGAAAGGCATCTAATTTTTTAAAATTATCTGAACTCTGGACAGAACTTTTTTATTGGTGAATGAATTTATCCACCAATCAGCAGGGACAACCAAGGTTGATCACCAAAAATGGGCCGGCATATAAACTTACATTCTTGCATTTCAAATAAAGATACCAAGAGAATGAATTAAATTTGATAATAGGAGTAAATTAGAAAGTTGATTAAAATCAATCACCACTACTTGGATAGAACAATAGAAAAAAAAATTCATACCTAAACTCTTCTATAACCCACTGGGAGTGTAATTTCTTCTGCTTGCTGTGTTTACACAGCTTGGCCTCAAGGCCAAAAGGTTTAAGGATAGGTGTGGATACCACAGGATAAATAAACTATTTAAATTGCCAATGTAAGGACAATGGAAATACTTTTAAAAAATGTAATACACTCAAGCTGGAAAAGTGGATCATTGTAAACCAATTAAAGGGGAGAACATGTTTGAGTAAACTGTCCCTTTAATGGTTTATGTCTGAAGAATATATTTAATGTGTAAATAATCAATATTGAATATTTAATTTTAAGAATGATTTGTCTTTATTATTACAATGTATCTTTGCTCAATTTTTATTATGTTGTGTAATTATCATTAATATTTTTAAATTTCTTTATTTTAGGTTGTGACTCTAGCTCTAGCACGTATAGAGCAGGCCATGCTGAGGAACACGCTGTTCCTGGGAAGGATGCAGGACACCATGCATGCCCAGCTACAGGTTCGGCGTTCGACTCTACAACGTATGATGCATGTAGAGTCAATGCTTGAATCTTGAGCTGGACATGCACAGGACGATGAAGGTGATGCCCAATAAGTGGAGGATCTGGAGATGCTCCAAGGGCGCAGATACAAATCTTCCGTCCACATGTTACTGTTTTTGTTTTTATTGTTGCCATTTGGCCTTTTTTTGATGTTTGTTGTGCCTGTTGCACTCTTTTACCTTGTCAAATGGCTCCAATGGGGCTGTGTTGGCCTTTGTCAACTCCCTCCAAGGACTGTGATGCACTCTTTTACCTTGTCAAATGGCTCCAATGGGGCTATGTTGGCCCTTGTCAACTCCCTCCAAGGACTGTGATGCACTCTTTTACCTTGTCAAATGGCTCCAATGGGGCTGTGCTGGCCTTTGTTGGCCCTTGTCAACTCCCTCCAAGGACTGTGACGCACTCTTTTACCTTGTCAAATGGCTCCAATGGGGCTGTGTTGGCCCTTGTCAACTCCCTCCAAGGACTGTGATGCACTCTTTTACCTTGTCAAATGGCTCCAATGGGGCTGTGTTGGCCCTTGTCAACTCCCTCCAAGGACTGTGATGCACTCTTTCACCTTGTCAAATGGCTCCAATGGGGCTGTGCTGGCCTTTGATGTCCCTTGTCAACTTCCTCCAAGGAATGTGATGTACTCTTTTACCTTGTTGTAAGGGTTAAACGTTACCTCTCTGTCCCTTTAAGCCTTTTGCCTATTTAAGGCACCACCTACTAAGAATCAGTGCTGCTTTATTGAGTTCTAAACCTTAACACTGTGTACACAGACCGCTACTGAGATTAAGCTCAGTTCTCTTGGAAAACAGCCTAACTTCTCATTTACTAGGAATCCTAAAGTTGATTACTAACCTGTGTAGGTAGATTCTACACTTTCCGGATTTGTTTCAGGTGCAGCTTCACTTCTCCCTATCCAGCCTGTGTGAGAGCGGCTCTCGATAGCTCTGACGTCATCAGAGGCAGACCTGTGCTTCTCTCCCTGCCTGTCAGCTCTATGCGGCTCTCCACGCTCCTGTTTGATTCCACTCCCGGTTCCATACAGAGTATCACTTACTAAACGAAGCAAGGGGAACTCACCTGCTCCGGGACATTATTCACAGGTCTGATTAACTTTACCTACCTTAATTACATATTCTGTGATTTATCGTTTCAACTATCAAGTTACCACAGTATTCATTATCTGACAGTAAAGTCTATCTTATGTATTTATCTGTTACTCTTGCCACATTATAGTTTGTGTGATATATCTAATATTTCATTGCTCAACTATAACGACTTGGCATATATAAAATTACTAGGTGTTACTGTAAAATCCTTTACTGAAATACTTAGCCAACAACAAAACCCTTATCAATCTCATAGGAATACTGTTGTCATAGACATATTTAAACAGTACCTAACATACTGTTACATAATAAAGCAGCCACATAAGAGATTCATTAAGGGTTTGTTTTGGCCGAAGTTTTCAAAACAGGATATATTCCTTATTTCATTGTCACCATGGAACAGGATCCAATTGGTGAAAGAGTTCAAGTACTGTCTGACAGGCTGGATGCTTTGTCAGGCTCTTTTCATGAGCTACAAGTAGAAAACCAGGCCCTGAAAGCCTGTCTAAGAGAGGTATTGGCCCCTAAGCCGAGTCCCTCAGAACAAACACCTGAGCCCTTGGTCTCCCCTCCTGAGAAATTCTCTGGAGACAGAGCTCGGTTCAGAGAATTCAGGAATTCCTGTTTATTGTTATTTGACCTAAAACCACGTACATACCCCACAGAAAGGGTCAGAGTCTTAACGGTCATCTCTTATCTAAGGGGAGAGCCCAGGGCTTGGGCTGACTCATTCTATGAGAGCCAAGACCCTGTCTTAGGATCTCTTTCAAGTTTTTTCAACCAGATGGCAGCACTTTATGATGACCCCTTCAAACAGGTCTCTGCCGAAAATACCCTAAGGGCACTGAAACAAAGGAAAAATCCAGTGGAAAATTATATCACCCTCTTCAAGATTTCAGCACGTGACTCAGGATGAAACGAGGTGTCCCTTAAGACACAATTTCGTTTAGGGTTAAGCGAAGAAATTAAAGATGAATTATCCCGGATCGGTATCCCTGACTCCTTGGAGGAATTTTTCACACTCACAATCAATATTGATAGACGCCTCAGGGAAAGGAGGAATGAAAAAGCTACAAGCTCCAAAGGCTACCTCCCAACTCCATCTTATCAGGTGAAAGATAGTCCCCAACCCATGGATATCGGGTTTATGAAGGGGCCACTCACCCCTCAGGAAAAGGCCAGAAGGAAAATGCATTGCCTTTGCATGTACTGTGCTTCCCCATCCCATGAAGTGAAGGACTGCCCGATACTAGCTAAAACTAAGAAGGGTAGGTTGTTAACAACACATACCTCCTATGTTATTAAGACAATTAAAAATGCTTACATCACTGTCCCAATTCTTTTACAGTGGGACCACTTCCAGACATCCACTGAAGCACTCATAGATACAGGCTCATGTAGAAACTTTATCCATCTAGGTTTTGTGAAATCCAATAAAATACCTTTTGTGTGTAAAAGCAATCCAGTCTCGGTGAAGGTTATTGATGGGTCTTTACTTGCTTCAGGGCCTGTATTACATCAAACTGACCCAATTCAGGTAACTATTAATAACTCAGTAACTAAGTCTTGTATATTTGATGTTATTACATCCCCTATTTTTGACATCATACTAGGTATGGAATGGTTGTGTATGTACAAACCTACTATAGATTGGGATAACCTCAGCCTAATCTTTCCTAACCCAAGTACTTCCTTGTCAAATACTGACGTATCTATTTTATGTAATACATCTGCTAATATCCTGCCCACTCAGTACGCAGAGTATTCTGATGTGTTTGACAAAAAGGATGCTGAGGTCCTCCCTCCTCACAGGGCTTATGATTGCCCGATTGACCTATTACCAGGGGTCTCCATCCCTTACGGCCACATTTATCCGCTCTCTAAACCAGAGTTGGAAGACTTAAAGAACTATATTGATGACAACCTTAGAAAGGGGTTTATCAGACCCAGTACCTCCCCTGCCGGGGCTGGGATATTTTTTGTTACTAACAAAGACGGTACTTTAAGACCTATTATCGATTACCGAGAATTAAATAAGCGTACACGTAAAAACAGGTACCCTCTCCCGTTAATCCCAGAATTGATAGAAAGATTGAGGGGTGCCACGGTTTTCACCAAGTTGGATCTTCGTGGCGCCTATAATCTGATACGAATGAGGGCTGGAGACGAATGGCTCACTGCGTTCCGAACTAGATACGGTCTTTTCGAATACACAGTGATGCCATTCGGATTATGTAATGCTCCAGCTACATTCCAATGTCTTATCAATGATCTCTTCAGAGACATCCTGGATGTGTACGATGTTGTCTATTTGGACGACATTCTGATTTATTCACAAGACCTAGATAATCATAGACTACATGTAAGGGAAGTTCTTTCTAGACTTAGGACACACAGTCTATATGCTAAACTCGAAAAATGTATATTCGAGTCTCAAAACATAACCTTCCTCGGTTATGAAATCTCCCCAAAAGGCATTAAAATGCAAAATGACAAGGTTCAGGCAATTTTAGATTGGCCCGTTCCCCAAACAAAGAAAGATGTACAGCGCTTTTTAGGGTTTTCTAATTATTATAGAAAATTTATACCTGGCTTTGCAGCCCTCACGAAACCCCTGACTGAACTCACAAAATTGAATCAACAATTTACCTGGAACCATCAAACTCAGTCAGTTTTTGACAATCTGAAGTCCCAATTTACTTCAGCTCCCATCCTTCAGTATCCAGATCTGCAGAAGCAATTCATACTAGAGGTGGACGCCTCAGATTTTGCCATTGGGGCAATCTTGTCCCAGAGGAAATCCTTTAAGGATCCATTACATCCAGTGGCTTTCTTCTCTCGACTCCTACAACCTTCCGAATTGAATTACCCAGTAGGTGAAAAAGAATTGCTCGCTATCAAGTGTTCATTTGACCATTGGAGACACCTCTTAGAAGGAGATACCCAACCTACTGTTATTTATACAGACCATAAAAACTTGCAGTACTTACAATCTAACCGTACCTTGTCCTCCAGGCAAGTGAGATGGAGTCTCTATTTTTCTCGCTTTCAATATATCATCACCTATAGACCAGGTACCAGGAATGGCAAGGCAGACGCCCTCTCTAGACAAGCCACCAAACCTCTGCAATCCCCTATGCCCACTACCATCATACCCAAGGAATGTATAGTAGGACTCATGACGGGTCTTGAACCCCTTTTTAAAAGAGCCCTTGACACTGATACTTCTGTTCCTTTTCAGGACTTATTACCTGACGCTAATGGAGTATTACGCAAGGACCACAAGCTGTATATCCCAATAAACCTCAGGAAAGAGGTATTGAATTCAGTTCACAAATCTCCTTTAGCAGGGCATATGGGTAGGGATAAATCTATGGATCTGCTCACTAGATTCTATTGGTGGCCATCCTTACGGACTGATCTTAGAGATTACTTGGATCAATGTGTCATCTGTGCCACCTCTAAACCCTCCAGACAATTGCCAGTTGGTCTTCTACAACCTTTACCAGTACCCCATGTTCCATGGCAGACTGTGTCTATGGACTTCATAGTTGATCTACCGACATCCAATAATTATACCACCATCATGGTGGTTACAGACTTGTTCTCAAAAATGTCACACTTCATCCCCATATCATCATTACCTACGTCCAAAATTTCTTGTGACCTATTCATACAAAATGTAGTTCGGTTGCATGGAATCCCTCTAACAGTTATCAGTGATCGTGGAACTCAGTTCACCTCCAAATTCTGGAGATCTTTGTGTAAAGCGCTCCACATGGAACAGAAGCTCACCACCGCTTATCATCCGCAGACTAACGGACAGACAGAGAGAGTCAACCAGTGGCTGGAGCAATACTTGCGATGTTACTGTGCAAATCAACAGGAGTCATGGGCATCCTTCCTCCCTCTAGCCGAGTTCGCGTATAACAACAACAGAAATGCCTCTACTGGTTTCTCTCCGTTTTTCATTAACTATGGTTTACACCCTCGTTTTACTCTACTACCGAAGGCTGAGACACCTTGTCCTGTCGTAAACGATTTGGTCAATGATATCTCTGCTCTGTTCCCTACTATTCGTGACAATATTCTACATGCCCAAGCATACCAAAGCAAATACTACAACCTCCGTCATAGGACTAGTCCCACGTATGTGGTAGGTCAAAAGGTTTGGCTCTCAACTCGGAATCTTAGACTCTCATACCCAAGCAAGAAGATGGGGAAGTTGTTCATTGGTCCGTACCCCATCACCCGGATCACTAATCCATCAACTGTCACCCTACAGCTCCCTTCTAATTTCAAGGTTCATCCTACTTTTCACGTGTCCTTAGTTAAACCTTGCTCTGTATCTACCCCTACTCCTCATGATTCCGAACTAGTTCCGATACCTTCCTCGAATCAGGAATTTGTTGTGCATAGCATCCTGGACTCACGCATCCGTGGGGGAGTTCTGTTTTATCTCATTCATTGGAAGGGTTTTGGTCATGAAGAAGATTCTTGGGAACCTGCTTCCAATGTCTCTGCTCCTCGCCTTGTATCCCTTTTCCACCGGCGAAACCCGGATCGTCCCAGACCTTGACCCACGCTGTGGTTCTTTATGGGGGGGGCTCTGTAAGGGTTAAACGTTACCTCTCTGTCCCTTTAAGCCTTTTGCCTATTTAAGGCACCACCTACTAAGAATCAGTGCTGCTTTATTGAGTTCTAAACCTTAACACTGTGTACACAGACCGCTACTGAGATTAAGCTCAGTTCTCTTGGAAAACAGCCTAACTTCTCATTTACTAGGAATCCTGTGTGAGAGCGGCTCTCGATAGCTCTGACGTCATCAGAGGCAGACCTGTGCTTCTCTCCCTGCCTGTCAGCTCTATGCAGCTCTCCACGCTCCTGTTTGATTCCACTCCCGGTTCCATACAGAGTATCACTTACTAAACGAAGCAAGGGGAACTCACCTGCTCCGGGACATTATTCACAGGTCTGATTAACTTTACCTACCTTAATTACATATTCTGTGATTTATCGTTTCAACTATCAAGTTACCACAGTATTCATTATCTGACAGTAAAGTCTATCTTATGTATTTATCTGTTACTCTTGCCACATTATAGTTTGTGTGATATATCTAATATTTCATTGCTCAACTATAACGACTTGGCATATATAAAAGTACTAGGTGTTACTGTAAAATCCTTTACTGAAATACTTAGCCAACAACAAAACCCTTATCAATCTCATAGGAATACTGTTGTCATAGACATATTTAAACAGTACCTAACATACTCTTACACTTGTCAAATGGCTCCAATGGGGCTGTGTTGGTCCTTGTCAACTCCCTCCAAGGACTGGGATGCATTCTTTCACCTTGTCAAATGGCTCCAATGGGGCTGTGCTGGCCTTTGTTGGCCCTTGTCAACTCCCTCCAAGGACTGTGATGCACTCTTTTACCTTGTCAAATGGCTCCAATGGGGCTGTGTTGGCCCTTGTCAACTCCCTCCAAGGACTGCGATGCACTCTTTTACCTTGTCAAATGGCTCCAATGGGGCTGTGTTGGCCCTTGTCAACTCCCTCCAAGGACTGTGATGCAGTCTTTCACCTTGTCAAATGGCTCCAATGTTTCAGATTTTTCAACATGTTTTTTTGTCAACGTTATCTTATTTCTTTATGTTTTATGACATAATAATACAATACATGTCATTCCACTATTCTTTGTCCTCTTTATTCATGTCATTGCTTGAAATCTATAGTTTATGTGGTTAATCCTTAAAGGGACCTGAAACCAAATAATGGTCTTTCCTGATTCATAAATATAATACAATTGTAAATTACTTTAATATTTACATGTCCAATTTAAAGGGCCACTGTAAGTAAATATTTTCTATGCCTGTTACTAACTAACTACCCCAAATACGCTTTTTATCAATAGCATTTCATTAACATATCCCTACCGTATAACAGAAATCTTGTCTGCAAATGTAATTGTTTTCCAAATCCTTTGCTCTGTACAAATCCGTTTACAATACCTAGGTTTCAAAATGGCGCTTTAAACACAATTTCATTGGTTTAAGTATTTTGAACACGCAGTGCTGAAAATAGTGGGCAGGATAACGTGACATCATCGGGGAATAAAAGATATAACTTTTATAACGTTATGAAACTTTGTTTTGGAGAAAATATAGGTCAGTAGGTTTTAATTCATGTTTATTAACTTTAATATGTTAGTTGTTTGGCTTAAAAATTATAACAGAAAGTAATCCTTTAATTTGATTCATTTTCTATATATAGTTTGCATCAAGGTTTATCTTTGCAAGATTATGATTAGCATAGGAATGAATTTATATATATATATATATATATATATATATATATATATATATATATATATATATATATTTATTTATTGCTGATTGTATATATATATATATATATATATATGTGTGTGTGTATATTTTTATTTTCACATCCATGTGTTCATTTGCAAACTATTCGTGAATTGATGCACCTTTAACAAATGATCCCAGGATTGATACAATGGGATAATCTCTGTAAATTTTTAATTTGATGTAAATAGTATCCTCTCTGTGAATCCTGAAACTGAATTGTTTGTTTTTCATGTCCCTTTAAGTGATGCTGACCACAATTGTTAAGGAATGGACACCATAGCTATAGGTAACATATAATATATAGCACATCCCTATTTTCATAATGCATCTCCTAGCATTATTTCTCAGTTAAAGAGATATGAAACACAATAATCCAAAGATTTACATTTATTGTTAAAATGTATTTCAAATTGAAATGTCGTACATAATCGTGTAACCTAAAATGTTGTTTTCATGTCTATTTAAACCATGCTGCTTGCTAAATAGTTTAGTTAATAATCCTCTGCTTCTACTGAAATATCTCCTTATTTTCAATAATGGATTCTATTTCATATATCACAGTATTACGTTAGCTAGCGTGACATTCATAGCTAGCAATATAGCACATAATAGTTTTTAAAATATAAATATGTTTCTTATTGATATGCCAAGCTGTCAAATGAGTCCTTGTATTGGCTGACGTTTTTACGCAATCTCGGATGTGCCATGTTGCTTAAGACGTTACCTGCCAGGCTGTCCAATGAGTCCTTGTATTGGCTGACGTTTTTACACGATCAAGGATGCGCCTTTTATTGTATGGCGCTTTTACACGATCAAGGATGCGCCTTTGATTAAATGGCGTTTTTAAGCGATCAAGGATGCGCCTTTTATTGTATGGCGTTTTTACGCGATCAAGGATGCGCCTTTTATTGTATGGCGTTTTTACGCGATCAACGATGCACCATGTTAATTAAGACGTTACATGCCAAGGTTGAAAAACCGTATGATTGGATTACGTAGTCCCGCAATATTTGAATTTGCACGTAACCCACGTTTGTGAATGAGAAGTCAAGTTTAAAACCATGGCGAGTATGGATTGTGTGAATCATGTACATTGTTAACCCATAGCTGATAAAGAACACAACATTCTCTTTTGATGGCTGTCTCGTTGAATAAACGAATGAAAGCAAAATGTTTTCCTGCATAAGATATTTTAAGGCAAGTGCGAATCCATGGATATAGTCCATCTTGTTTAATATGTTTATCAACAATATGTTCCTTTATATGAATAATGACTGTGTTGTGTATAATTTTCAACATATCGAATTCCGAAAGATGCGCTATTGTATTTGAATCAAGTAATGAATATGCATTGACCTTTATAATATGCTAAATATATGAGATGCCTACTTCGTCTAGCTGTTATGTCGTGGTTTTTTTTATTAAAGGGACATTATACACTCATTTTTAAAACACATATATGTTATCTCTATCTATTTATATAGTCCTTTTTTTATAATCAATGTCTATTTTTGATTATGTTTAAATAACATTGCAGTGATTTTCTGACTCCTCCCCAAGCCTCAAAGTTTGATGAGTACCATCAGCTACCTTCTCCAGCTTGCTCCTGTTTGTGTAAAGGGTCTTTTCATATGCAAATGAAGGGGTATTGTCTTATTTCCCACTTGGAATGGGCTTTCCAGCTAGCTTTTCAACATAGCTAAACAGATTTTCTAAGTAAGTCTTTAAACAGCTTTCTCATGGATTTTGATATCAGTACGTGGTCATCTTGTTGTTTATAGTAGTATCTATTATATGCAGTTCTCTGAAAATGATTGTATACTATCCCTTTAATGTAAATGTTGAGTATTGTGCCATGTATGAGTTCCACATTGGTTAATCTCCAAATATATTAGTGTGAGCATATATTTCTAAAGTAACTCATAAAAGGACCTGAAACCATATTCCTTCTAAATTAAATGTCTTACTTAAAAAAATTCTAACACAATAATGTCTCTTTAAGAAAATAGACTTTATTTATCACGTCATTAGAAATCCTTTTCCAATATTTTCTTGTTTGAACAAGTACATGTAGATATACCAACAATCACAAATAATTAGCATATGTTAGCATATGTAATTTTTTAAAGGGACAGTCTTGAAAAACAATAATGATTTTAATGTAGAAAAATGCAATTTTTTAAAAAAATATCTCAAAGTTTCTCACCAATTTATCATAGTTCTCTTGTTATTCTTAGTTGATAGCTAAACCTAGGAGGTTCATCTGCTCATTTCTTAGAGCTTGAAGGGTGCATCTAATCTGCAATGCATTTTGACCACTAGAGGGCATTTTGATAGAATTTTCATATAGAAAACCTTGAACTCATACAGCATAGTTACCCTGGATTGATCAGTGATTGGCTAAAATATTGGTAAGTGGTCATTTTTCAGAGGCATAGATACAAGGGTAATCACATAAGTCACACGTGTATTTCTCTAAGTGTTTTTTTGTCAAACTTGATAATGCGTAATACAGTGTTTTCTTTGTAAACAACAATAATGTTCTGACTGTCCCTTTAAGCTGTGTTATTGGCATTCAAACAGTAATATGCCATCATGTATAATTGTAATGGTCATTTTGTTTGAAATTAGGGAAACAGTTTGGACATCACATCACAGAAACCAATCAATGTAATGAACAAGGATAGGTATGTGATGATGTGGTGTCCACACACTTGTAACCCACACTCTGCAAACAATCTGCCTTCATGGACCAGGTCCCATAGAAGCAGATTATATGCAGAGTGTGGTCCACAAGTGTAAGAAGACCACATCATCACATACCTATCCATTACACATTAAATAAACAAAAATATATATCTAAAAAAACACTTACTTCCTCTTCCTTTCCCTCTTCCCACGAGACTGAGGCTCTGGGGGGGGCAACTGCCCCCTCCGACAAGTTCTCATCAGAGATGTTTGGGGAAGAGGGGAAGGAGGAGTACTGGGATGACCAGGCTGAGGAGGAGATTGAGGAGTACCAGGAGCAGATGGCCCAGGTTCAGATGACCCAGCCGCAGATGGCCCAGCAGCCGATGGTGCGTTATGTGCCTCCCGGAGGATCTGCAACATTTCTGTGAGAATATTTATGATCACGTTTTGTCCTTCTCGATTGGCATGAATATCTTCTGACATCTGGATTCGAGTTTGAATATTTTCCCTCTGGGAGGCACGCATCTGTTCTTGAAAATCCAGCAATACCTGTACCTCGGCTATCTCCTCCGGAGGTACTGCTGGTGCACGGCAGGCTGCTGGTGCAAGAGGGGCTGCTGGTGCAAGAGGGTCTGCTGGTGCAAGAGGGTCTGCTGGTGCAGGGATCTCTTCTGCAGTGGGGGCTTCTTCTTCTGAGTATAGAGGGATGTCTTCCATGTCTCCCCGAGATGGCAATTCATCCCCACCACTCTCATACCTGGGTGAAGGAGGAGCCTGTAGTTGTTGTGCTGCCTCCTCCCCAGACTCTGTATATTGTAAAAAGAAAGAAATGTATTTATTAGTATAGTTCCAAATAAAGATGTACATGCTTTTGCTTACAATAGAATTACAAATGCAACCTCATTAATCCACTTTGAAATACAACAATCAATACGATTTCCGCATTTTCCAAACCGTGTTTATGATATCTATCTGGTCAATCTGAATGTTTTTGTTTTTAGTCTGTTTAAATGCACACCTAACCTGTAGCCTAGATACTAATGTAATCACAAGGAAATTGTGAATGCGTTTACGTAATAATGTGTAAAAAAGTGTAATATCATTAATCATATCCTTAAATACATTCTTTAGTTTTGATCTTAAGAGATTATTAAATGAGCTTACCGTCAGATGAGAGTGGCAGGGTCCCGGTATCGACTCCTCCGATACTGACTATGGCCACCTCGGAGATGCTGGGACGCAACATATCCTCCCATCGGGTATACTCCACGATCATTGTAGGGCCGCCACCGGTTCCTGTTGCATATTGGTACTCCCTCGATATATTTTTTTTTCAGCTCCATTTTGCAGTCCTGGTAGCGATGTTTACTGGATTCGACATCCCTGTTATAGCCCCCCACTGCATTAACTGCATCCCTGATCTCCAGCCAGAGATTCCTCTTCTCCCTCGGGGTGGCCTTCTGAGCCTGCAGTCTCCTAGCCCTCGGCATATATGCCTCTACGAGGGCCTCCTTCTCCACCATAGTATACCTCGCCTCCCTAGTCAGCTTGGCCTTCCCCTGTGATGGTGTCCTCTGTTTCCCGGACTGTGAAGCCCTACTCTGTCCACCACTGGGCCCAGCCACTTGTTCATCTTGAACCAAGTGGCTGGGTCCACCCACTGCTTCCTCCCCCCCTTCCTGCCCCCCTTCCTGTTCTGTTCCTCTCCCCCTCCCTCTCCCCTGACTAATCTCCTGCCTGCCCTCCTCTTCCATCTCTTCTCTACACTGAGCCATAACTACTACAACAAAAAGTGAATGTGCCCAAATGAAAGTGGGTCAAAATAAATAAATAAAAAGACAAAAAAAGTGCTCAAAGTGTGAAAGGGATATAAATAAAAGTGGGTAAGGAGTATTTAACAAACAAAAATGTATAAGAAGACTAAAATGAGGATATGTAAACTAAATGTAACTATGGGATGGGTATGGGCTTAAAAGTAATGGGGTATGGGCTGAAAGGGAATGGGGTATGGGATAAAAGGGAATGGGATTACAGGGAACGGGGTATGGAGTGTAGTATGAGAGGGTATGGGGTATGGAGTGTATATAGTGTTATTGATAAGTGTATGTATGTATTGAATGTGTTTGCGTGTAAATGTGTTACGTATACAGAAAAAGCACTCGCACACTCACCCAAACCAACTCTCGCTCACTACCGCTCTCTTACTATCTCACACTACAAATAACTAACTCACACCACCACTAACTCACACTACCACTAACTCACGCTACCACTAACTCACGCTACCACTAACTCACTCTACCACTAACTCACGCTACCACTAACTCACGCTACCACTAACTAACTCGCACAATAACACTAACTCACTCACAATAACACTAACTCACTCTCTCACACTAACACTAACTCTCACAATAACACTAACTCACACTAACTCTCACAATAAGGCACTAAATCTCTCTCTAATCTCCAAAAACCCACCAGCAACACAGTCAAAGAAGCCATGCTTGTGGCGTGCTTATATACCCTGTGTAAATGTTTAATGATGTGCCGGTTTGCCTTGTAAATTGTGTTCAGGTGTGCTTTATTAGTAATTAGTATGTGTGCAATGTGTATTAGTTGTGTGAATTTGCGCATGCTCATTTTGAGTTAGTATTTGTGGAATGTGTAGAATGTGATGATGTCATAGTGATTGTTTTCCATAACATTGTCCAATAGTATTATGTGTAAATGTAAATGTTGATATGTGATGGTGTCGTATTTGTGAAGTGTTGTAGATGTTTGTTTGTAATAATATTCCGTAATATTGAATGCGAGTGTTTTGCTTGTGTATGAGTGTGCATTGTTTTTTTTGTTTTTTTTTATTGTTCCGTTTTTCCGGATCGTAAGGTCTATGTGTATTCCTCGTTTAGTGTAATGCTTGATCTTTCCCGCTTGTGAATGCGTAATGGGTGTGTGCTATGTTTTGTGATTGTTGTTATTACATTTGCAGTTTGTTTTTATTGTGCATTATGTGGTATAGGTCATATGACCGAGCAGTGCGTATTTCTCGCGAGATCGAGTGTTAGGTGAAAAATGCGTGCTTTTCTGATTTCTCATTGATCTCTATGGGAGACTGTCTAACGCGGGTGTGATTACGCGTATGAAATATACGCGTTAGGAGTCGCGTTAGGAGCTTGTTTTGAAACTCGTAATACCAGCGTTAAAAACAGTGCACGTTAAAAAAAAAGACGGGTAGCTAACGCACCCCTTCTAACGCAAAACTCTTAATCTAGGCGTATGAGTTTTATCCTTCGATCTAGTTAATGTATCAAAGGCAACCGAAATAATTGCATGGTCCAATATAACTATAACAATCAAAGAGTTCCCACTAGTACAAGTGTGCACATTCAGACAGGGTATATAATGCTGATTTTGCTAGTCCAAAAAACCTCACAATACAAAGTAATCACCAAAGTCAATGTCTGAGCACAAACGGCTTACCCCTCTCCAAGTGCTACGTCTGGTCCTGAGGTGCTGTACAGTGATTTGCGTTTAGCCTGTACAGCTATGACACGAGCACTGAATACTCACACAAGAGTCTCCAACTCTCTGCTTGCGTTCACCCCGCACCCTCCTCAGACGTCACGGGGGGGTGTAGCCTGCTTCAGCTCTACCTTTGGTGTGATAGGCTCAATTTTGGCTCTGGCTCTGTTGTGATAGGTTTAGCGTCGGGTCTGTTGCCCTTGTCTTACGGGCTGCAGGGAATACCCATAGGCTGTGCTGCTTGTAGTTTTAGGTCAATCCCAGATAGTAAATCAATGAATGAAACGGAGCACCAGCTGGGGTAAAAATCTTCAAAACTTTATTGGGAACTTCTTAAAAATAGATACACATAATGGATAAAAAAATGAGGTGTCAGCAAAGCACAGCAGACGTGTTTCTGCTTAGAGCCATAGTCAAAAGCTTATACACAAAATTCTAAAAATCACCTTTTAAAGGCACAGACTACCTCCTATTGGTCAATACATAATTAGTAATTGATTGCCTGCAATTGTGATTGTGTGCTTAAGGCTATACTACCAACGACCTAAGCAGTAATGTGATTCTCAAATTCGTAATAAATACTCATAGAGTGTCCCTTTATTTAGGATATATTGGGATCAAGTGATGTATAGTGAGTATTATTACATCATGTAAATCATAAAAGAGTACAGTAATTTGTTTTCTCTCAATTCACATTCAGTGAATAGACTAGTTTAATACCTACAGGTTCTTATTAACCCCTTAGTAAATGGGTAACCATTAAAACAAAATAGTACTCTAACTATGGGACATTAAATACAGGGTTAAGTCTTAATATGGAGAGAGGAAAAGCAGAGAGCTATGGAGAGCTAAACTTAGCGGACATTTGAGACTAAAACCGATCTGAACAAAATAATATTGTAATAGCCTACATGATTGTTTTCGTTGCATTGGGTACAATATACAGACTGAGTCCTGAGTATACACTCCTTGCCATTTCACAAAGAAAGCAAGTAAATTATAATCAAGAAAATGTATATCAAAACATTACACTCTTTAATCCCAATGGACAAAAATGAACAATAAAGAATAATGGTAGCAGGGTACATTGTGGAAACTCTATACATATCCTTATTAGATTTAAATTGAACTGGATAGAATTTAACTAAACAACCTGTGTATATAAAGATTACAGACCTAACGATTTTTAAAAAAAATAAATTTTTAGATGTACTTGGGCTTCTGGTTTTTAAAGGGACAGTCAATACCAGAATTTTTGTTGTTTTAAAAGATAATCCCTTTATTACCTATTCCCCAGTTTTGCATAACCAACACAGTTATAATAACTATCTAAGCCTCTGCAGACTGCCCCCTTATTTCAGTTCTTTTGACAGACTTGCATTTTAGCCAATCAGTGCTCACTCCTCGGTAAATTCATGTGCATGAGCTCAATGTTATCTATATGAAATAAGTGAACTAACGCCCTCTAGTGGTGAAAAACTGTCAAAATGCATTTATATTAGACGCGGCCTTCAAGGTCTTATAAATTAGCATATGAACCTCCTAGGTTTAGCTTTGAACTAAGAATACCAAGAGAACAAAGCAAAATTGGTGATAAAAGTAAATTGGAAAGTTGTTTAAAATTACATGCCCTAGCTGAATCATGAAAGTTTATTTTGGACTTGACTGTCCCTTTAACTTTAATATCCAGAAGACCTCTTGGTTGGCCAAAAGTTTCACTCAATTTCCTTCCCTGAGTGGTGGCAATACCCTTTCTATACAAGTCCATCTAAAGGTGTCTGCACTCTTATTGTGCATATGTGTAAAATGTTGTACCAGCGGGGTGCTAGCTAATCCAATCCTAATACTTGAGAGATGTTCTCTGACCCTTGATCTAACCTCACATGTAGTGAGTCCCACATATTGTTTATCACATTCCGTGCAGGTAATCAGGTAAACCACAAAAGTGGATATACAGTTGAAGCACATTCTCTTTTGGATGGTTTGCCCTGTGACTGAGGACCGAAACCACTCCCCCACTTCAACCTTCTCACATCCTACACAACTATTATTATGGCATCTGTACATGCCCTTTGAAGTTAGCCATGAAGACTCTTATGACTTAGGGGACGGAAGTTTGGTAGGGGCAATCATGTTTCCTATAGTCTTATGACACTTGTTTGCAAACCTACACCATGTCAAGGAAAGATTGGTCAACTTATCATCTGCTTTTAGGACTGAAAAATGTTTTCTAATTATGTTACATATCTGATTATACTGTTCTGAGTAGTCAGTGATAAACAACACATTATCCCCTTTAGATGGATTAGACTAGCGCTGCGGAATCTGCTGGCGCTCTACAAATAACCGATAATAATAAATTAGACTGCTGGTTGGAGGTTTGCTGTTTTTTAGGGCAAAGTAGGTCCTGCCGGTTTAATTCTGCAACTGATTTAGCGGCTGTATCTATAGTGCCCTTCTTGTAACCCCTCTCTTTTAGTCTCTTTGCCAAATTATGGGATTCTTGTTCATATTTTGTGTCGTCTAAGCAGTTCCGTCTCAGACAAATAAACTGCCCCTTTGCTATACGTTTGAACACGCTTTTAGGATGGCAACTTGAAGCGTGCAAGAGGGTATTTCCAGAAATGGATTTTCTATACATGGATGTAGAAACCCTTTCACCACATGTACCAATGAGAGTTAAGTCTAGATAGTTAATACTAGAGGAGTTCCATTCAGAGGTGAAACTGATACCCAGATGATTTATATTTAAGTACTGTACAAATTGAGATAGGTCAGACTCCTCACCTCTCCAGGTGAACAACAAATCGTTAATAAATATTCTGTACAAAACTATCTCCGAGCTGAAGGGGTTCCCACCCCAAAAAATTTGTTCCTGCTCCCACCACCCCATTGAAGAGGTTGGCGTTGAAGGGCGCAAACTTGGACCCCATAGCAATTCCACAGATCTGGAGGTAGAAAACACCCTCAAACTCAAAGTAGTTGTGTCTCAGAAGAAAATCCACCACCCTCAATACAAAGTCTCAGTATTCAACATTATGGCCATGATATTTCCTCATAAAGTAAGCTATGGCCAAAAGGCACTTTTTGTAGGGAATAGAGGAATGAAGGGCTTTTACATCCACTGTTAACCATTTATAATTTACTTTCCATTATATGTCTGACACCAGGATGTGCTTTGAGTCCCTTACATAGCTCCAAAAATCCAGCACCATTGGCTGAAGGATCAGATCAAGCCACTCCGAGAGGTGCTCCAGCAAAAACCCAATGCCGCTGACAATCGGCCTCCCCACTACATTGTCAAGTGATTTATGCACCTTGGGGAGGTGATTGAATACTGGTATTGTGGGATTGGTAACAAGTATATAATCACAGGTGTCTTTGTCAATGAAGCTCTGTTCCAGACTGACCATCATCCAACAGATCCTTCAGTTTTTTACTGAATAGTTTTGTTGGATCCGAATTCAAGACCCTGTAGTTGTGTGTATTTGTAAGCTGTCTCAGAGAATCATTGACAAAATGACTACTGTCCATCGCCACCACAGATCCCCCTTGTCAGCGGCACGGATCACCAATAGAGTATTGGATGTTAAGTGAGTCAAAGCATCTCTTTCTTTCTTTGTTAAATTACTTTGGACTTTCTTCTGCTGGTAGAATAATTTAGTTAAGTCTACCTCTACACTTTTCTCTCTTTTCCTGTAACCTTTTTTTGGTACGTGAATAGTATCCCTGCTCATCTGCAACCTATTCACTGCATTCTAGTGCTCTCTCCTCTCCCGTAACTTTCTTTTGGTACGTGAATACTATCCCTGCTCTTCTACAACCTATTTACTGCATTCTAGTGCTCTATCCTTTCCTGTAACTCTCTTTTGGTACGTTAATAGTATCCCTGCAAATCTGCAACCTATTCACTGCATTCTAGTGCTCTCTCCTCTCCTATAACTCTCTTTTGGTACGTGAATTGTATCCTTGCTCATCTGCAACCTATTCACTGCATTCTAGTGCTCTATCCTTTCCTGTAACTCTCTTTTGGTACGTTAATAGTATCCCTGCAAATCTGCAACCTATTCACTGCATTCTAGTGCTCTCTCCTCTCCTGTAACTCTCTTTTGGTACGTGAATAGTATCCCTGCTCATCTGCAACCTATTCACTGCATTCTAGTGCTCTCTCCTCCCCTGTAACTCTCTTTTGGTACGTGAATAGTATCCCTGCTCATCTGCAACCTATTCACTGCATTCTAGTGCTCTCTCCTCCCCTGTAACTCTATTTTGGTACATTAATAGTATCCCTGCAAATCTTCAACCTACTCACTGAATTCTAGTGCTCTCTCCTCTCCTGTAACTCTCTTTTGGTACGTGAATAGTATCCCTGCTCATCTGCAACCTATTCACTGCATTCTAGTGCTCTCTCCTCCCCTGTAACTCTATTTTGGTATGTGAATAGTATCCCTGCTCATCTGCAACCTATTCACTGCAGTCTAGTGCTCTCTCGACTCCTGTAACTCTCTTTTGGTATGTGAATAGTATCCCTGCTCATCTGCAACCTATTCACTGCAGTCTAGTGCTCTCTCCTCTCCTGTAACTCACTTTTGGTACATGATTAGTATCCCTGCTAATCTGCAACCTATTCACTGCATTCTAGTGCTCTCTCCTCTCCTGTAACTCTCTTTTGGTATGTGAATAGTATGCCTGCTCATCTGCAACCTATTCACTGCATTCTAGTGCTCTCTCCTCTCCTGCAACTCTATTTTGGTACGTGAATAGTATCCCTGCTCATCTGCAACCTATTCACTGCATTCTAGTGCTCTATCCTCTCCTTTAACTCTCTTTTGGTACGTAAATAGTATCCCTGCTCATCTACAACCTATTCACTGCATTCTAGTGCTCTCTCCTCTCATGTAACTCTTTTGGTACGTGAATAGTATCCCTGCTCATCTGCATTCTATTCACTGCATTCTAGGGCTCTCTCCTCTCCTGTAACTCACTTTTGGTACGTGAATAGTATCCCAGTTCATCTGCAACCTGTTCACTGCATTTTAGCACTCTCTTCTCTCCTGTAACTCTCTTTTGGTATGTGAATAGTATCCCTGCTCATCTGCAACCTATTCACTGCATTCTAGTGTTCTCTCCTCTCCTGTAACTCTCTTTTGGTAAGTGAATAGTATCCCTGCTCATCTGCAACTTATTCACTGCATTCTAGTGCTCTCTCCTCTCCTGTAACTCTATTTTGGTACGTGAATAGTATCCCTGTTCATCTGCACCCTTTTCACTGCATTCTAGTGCCCTCTCCTCTCCTGTAACTCTCTATTGGTACGTGAATAGTATCCCTGCTCATCTGCAACCTATTCACTGCATTCTAGTGCTCTCTCCTCTCCTGTAACTCTATTTTGGTACGTGAATAGTATCCCTGTTCATCTGCACCCTTTTCACTGCATTCTAGTGCCCTCTCTTCTCCTGTAACTCTCTATTGGTACGTGAATAGTATCCCTGCTCATCTGCAACCTATTCACTGCATTCTAGTGCTTTCTCCTCTACTGTAACTCTCTTTTGGTACGTTAATAGTATCCCTGCTCATCTGCAACCTATTCACTGCATTCTAGTGCTCTCTCCTCTCCTGTAACTCTCTTTTGGTATGTGAATAGTATCCCTGCTCATCTGCAACCTATTCACTGCATTCTAGTGCTCTCTCCTGTAACTCTCTTTTGGTACATGAATAGTATCCCTGTTCATCTGCAACATATTTGCTGCATTTTAGTGCTCTCTCTCCTCTCCTGTAACTCTCTTTTGGTACGTAAATAGTATCCCTGCTCATCTGCAACCTATTCACTGCATTCTAGTGCTTTCTCCTCTCCTGTAACTCTCTTTTGGTACGTGAATAGTATCCCTGCTCATCTGCAACCTATTCACGGCATTCTAGTGCTCTCTCCGGTAACTCTCTTTTGATACGTGAATAGCATCCCTGCTCATTTGCAACGTATTCACTGCGTTCTAGTGCTCTCTCCACTCCTGTAACTCTTTTTTGGTATGTGAATAGTATCCCTGCTCATCTGCAACCTATTTACTGCATTCTAGTTCTCTCTCCTCTCCTGTAACTCTCTTTTGGTATGTGAATAGTATCCCTGTTCATCTGCAACATATTCACTGCATTCTAGTGCTCTCTCCTCTCCTGTAACTCTCTTTTGGTAAGTGAATAGTATCCCTGCTCATCTGCAACTTATTCACTGCATTTTAGTGCTCTCTCCTCTTCTGTAACTCTCTTTTGGTACGTGAATAGTATCCCTGCTCATCTGCAACCTATTCACTGCATTCTAGTGCTCTCTCCTCTCCTGTAACTCTCTTTTGGTAAGTGAATAGTATCCCTGCTCATCTGCAACTTATTCACTGCATTCTAGTGCTCTCTCCTGTAACTCTATTTTGGTACGTGAATAGTATCCCTATTCATCTGCAACCTATTCACTGCATTCTAGTGCTCTCTCCTGTAACTCTCTTTTGGTACATGAATAGTATCCCTGTTCATCTGCAAAATATTCGCTGCATTTTAGTGCTCTCTCCTCTCCTGTAACTCTCTTTTGGTACGTAAATAGTATCCCTGCTCATATGCAACCTATTCACTGCATTCTAGTGCTTTCTCCTCTCCTGTAACTCTCTTTTGGTACGTGAATAGTATCCCTGCTCATCTGCAACCTATTCACTGCATTCTAGTGCTCTCTCCTGTAATTCTCTTTTGGTACGTGAATAGCATCCCTGCTCATTTGCAACTTATTCACTGCGTTCTAGTGCTCTCTCCACTCCTGTAACTCGTTTTTGGTATGTGAATAGTATCCCTGCTCATCTGCAACCTATTCACTGCATTCTAGTGCTCTCTCCTCTCCTGTAACTCTCTTTTGGTATGTGAATAGTATCCCTGTTCATCTGCAACATATTCACTGCATTCTAGTGCTCTTTCCTCTTCTGTAACTCTCTTTTGGTTCGTGAATAGTATCCCTGCTCATCTGCAACCTATTCACTGCATTCTAGTGCTCTCTCCTCTCCTGTAACTCTCTTTTGGTAAGTGAATAGTATCCCTGCTCATCTGCAACTTATTCACTGCATTCTAGTGCTCTCTCCTCTTCTGTAACTCTCTTTTGGTACGTGAATAGTATCCCTGCTCATCTGCAACATATTCACTGCATTCTAGTGCTCTCTTCTGTAACTCTATATTGGTACGTGAATAGTATGTCTGCTCATCTACAAGCTATTCACTGCATTCTAGTGCTCTCTCCTCTCCTGTAACTCTCTATTGGCACGTGAATAGTATCCCTGCTCATCTGCAACCTATTCACTGCATTCTAGTGCTCTCTCCTCTCCTGTAACTCTATTTGATACATGAATAGTATCCCTGTTCATTTGCAACATATTCACTGCATTCTAGTGCTCTCTTCTGTAACTCTATATTGGTACGTGAATAGTATCTCTGCTCATCTGCAACCTATTTACTGCATTCTAGTGCTCTCTCCTCTCCTGTACCTTTTTTTTTGGTATGGGTATATGTATATTGAGCAAATGATTTTAGGTTTTAATTTAGTCCTGCATTTATTCTACTGTTATCCCAATGTCTTACTTCTAAGACAAGAATAAAGAATAATAATAATAATGTTTTGTTAATTGCCATGTGATGTCCAATCCTTATCCTTGATGCTATTCTTAAATTTATAGCTGTTATATGCCATATATATGCCATAGCTCCCACCTCCTCAAAATGTTACTGTCTTGTTTATCTTAACTTATATCACCCCTGACCAGAATCTAATTTTCAATTGGCCTTTTAAATTGTCTTTTGTCCCTTTAAATAAGTGCTTAGCAGGGCCGGCGCTCCCACACTGCAACCTAGGGCTCAGCCAGCCACGACCCGGGTTCCTCAACTTTCAGCCTGCTACAACATTTTAAGCTTAATTTTGTTGGGGCATCTCTTAGGGACTCCTAGCCCTATTAACATGTGTGAAGATTAACCCCAGTCACTCATCTCTGTGTGTTAGCGCTATCATTAGCTCACAGGGCTGGAGTGGGCTGAAAAGAATGTCAGTGAAATTATCAGCAGCACTGGCGCCACGCACAGTAAACTTAACTAGCCCTAATGTAACTGTGCATGTATAGTAAGTTATGTTCACCTTATGTGCATAATGATGTACTGTATATCATTATGTACATAAGGTGAACTTACTATACATACACAGTTAAATTAGGATTAGACAAGAGATGTTACCAGTGCTAAATTATACCTAATAGAAAGGATGGACAAAAAGTAGTATATTGTGTAATGTAACTACCTATTAGTTCAATGGTTGTGCAGCATGAAACAGTGATAAAATTGTACCCTTGGCACTTATAAAAATGTTCGTAAAAAGAGGATAAATCACATATGAAATTCAGCGCAACAAACACCATATAGGAATTATTATCCAAATGAAATCAGTCTCAATAGAAATAAAGTCTTGATATAAAAACACTTTTCTTTGATTTAGATGCTTATAAAGTCTTTTCTATCTCCAGTATTAGTGTGGGATAGAATATAAATCATACACTGTGATAGGTGTCTTCTTACCGGATTTACCCTCAATCGTATGAGGTAATGAATGCTCTCAAAAGTTAGCTCAGGTTACTCTGGAACGGTGGTGATGTTTCGTCTGTAACTGTTCTTTACAGAGTGGTTTGGATGTTCTTTCTACTCTGTTCTTGTGCGTACCACTTGTTGAATGGAAACTTCCAAAGGATATTCTCCTTGTGATATGGATCCTTCTTGTGGTCTCTCGGGAGTATGGTATTCCTGGGGATGGACCCCGACTGTTGCACCATCTCCTGATAACCCAACTGTTGCACCATCTCCAAATAATGCAGCAAGTGTAATTCCCACCGGGGTCATCACAGGGCAAGAATCAAACATAAGCTTTCTGTGTTTTCCGACTCCCATTGAGTTCTATGGCATCCGCGACCTGAAGGGTGGTGGATTGAAAACCAGGAATACCATACTCCTGAGAGACCACAAGAAGGATCCATATCACAAGGAGAATAAGCTTTGGAAGTTTCCATTCAACAAGTGGCACGCACAAGAACAGAGTAAAAAGAACATCCAAACCACTCTGTAAAGAACAGTTACAAACGAAACATCACCACCGTTCCAGAGTAACCTGAGCTAACTTTTGAGAGCATTCATTACCTCATACGATTGAGGGTAAATCCGGTAAGAAGACACCTATCACAGTGTATGATTTATATTCTATCCCACACTAATACTGGACATAGAAAAGACTTTATAAGCATCTAAATCAAAGAAAAGTGTTTTTATATCAAGACTTTATTTCTATTGAGACTGATTTCATTTGGATAATAATTCCTATATGGTGTTTGTTGCGCTGAATTTCATATGTGATTTATCCTCTTTTTACGAACAGTTAAATCAGGGCTAGTTAAGTTTACTGTGCGTGGCGCCAGGGAGTGATGTCATCAGCCTGTGCTGCTGATAATTTCACTGACTTTCTTTTCAGCCCACTCCAGCCCTGTGAGCTAATGATAGCGCTAACACATCATGTACATTAAATCAAAGAAACGACCGTGAGGTGTGCAGCTGAGTGCTGGTGGGGATACGCAGTCGGTCAGTACACACAAGAGCGTCCCGGTGTGGCTGCAGGGATATGAGGCAGCAGAGAGGATGATCACACTTATGTAACTGTCAAGAGACACAAAGGTAAGACAACGGACAGAGCTGTATAAGTGTGAAGTAGTATGGAGAGACTCTAACATTAAAATTGCTGGGCTTGATGAAGCAATAGGGTGCACTTTTATCCAGAACCCCTGTATTAATATTTTCACTGTAAAATTGGCTGATGCAGCACCTAAACTCTATCTTTCTCCACCCCCTCTGTCTCTCTTTCTCTCCCCCCTCTGTCTCTCTTTCTCTCCCCTCTGTCTATCTCTCTCTCCCCTCTGTCTCTCTCTCCCCTCTGTGTCTCTCTCCCCCTCTCTCTCTCTCCCCTCTCTCTCCCCTCTCTCCCTGTCTCTCTTCCCTCTCTCTGTCTCTCTCTCTTCCCCCTCTTTCTGTTTCTCTCTCTCCCCCCTCTGTCTCTCTCCCCCCTCTCTGTCTCTCTTCCCCCTCTCTGTCTCTCTCCCCCCTCTCTGTCTCTCTCCCCCCTCTCTGTCTCTCTCTCCCCCCTCTCTGTCTCTCTCTCCCCCCCCTCTCTGTCTCTCTCTCCCCCTCTGTCTCTCTCTCCCCCCCTCTCTGTCTCTCTCTCCCCCTCTGTCTCTCTCTCCCCCCTCTATGTCTCTCTCTCCCCCCTCTATGTCTCTCTCTCCCCCCTCTATGTCTCTCTCTCTCTCCCCTCTGTCTCTCTCTCTCCCCTCTGTCTCTCTCTCCCCTCTGTCTCTCATTCCCCTCTCTGACTCTCTCTACTCTCTCTGTCTCTCTCTACCCCCTCTGTCTCTCTCTACCCTCTCTGTCTCTCTACCCTCTCTGTCTCTCTACCCTCTCTGTCTCTCTTCCCCTCTTCTGTTTCTCTCTCTCTCCCCCTCTGTTTATCTCTCTCTCCCCCTCTGTTTATCTCTCTCTCCCCCTCTGTTTATCTCTCTCTCCCCCCTCTGTCTCTCTCTCTCCCCCCTCTGTCTCTCTCTCTCTCCCCTCTGTCTCTCTCTCTCCCCCTTCTCTGTTTCTCTCTCTCCCTCCTCTGTCTCTCTGTCTCTCTCTCTCTCTCTCTCTCTCTCTCTCTCTCTCTCCCCTCTGTCTCTCTCCCCCCTCTGTCTCTCTCTCCCCCTCCTCTGTCTCTCTCTCTCTCCCCCCTCTGTCTCTCTCTCCCCCCTCTGTCTCTCTCTCCCCCCTCTCTCTCTGTCTCTCTCTCTCCCCCCCTCCTGTCTCTATCCCCCCTCCTGTCTCTCTCTTCCCCTCTGTCTCTCTCTCTCTCTTCCCCTCTGTCTCTCTCTCTCTCTCTCCCCCTCTGTCTCTCTCTCTCCCCCTCTGTCTCTCTCTCTCCCCCTCTGTCTCTCTCTCTCCCTCTCTCTCTCTCTCTCTCTCTCTCTCTCCCCCCCTCTCTCTCTCTCTCTCTCTCTCTCTCTCTCCCCCCTCTCTCTCTCTCCCCCCCCCCTCTCTGTCTCTTCCCCTCTCTCTGTGTCTCTCTCTCTTCCCCTCTCTCTGTGTCTCTCTCTGTCCCCACTCTCTGCCTCTCTCTCCCCCTCTCTGTCTCTCTCTGTCTCTCTTCCCCCTATGTCTCCCCCCCCCCCCTCCCTCTGTATGACTATGTGTAATTATGGTGACTGTATGACATTGTGTAATTAGGCAGGCAATGGTGACTTATATATAAGGTTATATATAGATCCCTCTCTATATATTTGCCTCTTTATGTACAGTATATAGATTGTTATTGTCCAATACAGCCTGAACAAAACCATATATACAAATATTTATTTACTCCACATGATTAATTATTATGTTAAAGGAACATTATACACTAGATTTTTCTTTGCATAAATGTTTGGTAGATAATCCATTTATATAGCCCATCTGGGTGTGTTTTTGTAAAAATGTATAGTTTTGCTTATTTTTAAATAACATTATGCTGATTTTTAGACCTTACTAAGCCCCAAAGTTTTAGTTGTATACTGATGTACTGTATACAGACTTCAGACTGCTTCTGTTTGTATAATGGGTCTTTTCATATGCAGGGGAGGGTGGAGTTTTTTTTTGGTGGGGGGCGCAAGTAGCTAGTCTTGCCTAGGGCGCAAAATAGTCTAGCACCGGCCCTGGTGCTTAGTCTAACCACATTACACCCTTTTTTATTTCCATAGTCTAAGTTCTTACTAAAATCTGATTTGAAAAACAAAACAAAAACAAAACAGAAAAATTGCTTGTTTCTCACTTAGTGGAAATTTGAAATGTATAAGTGGATATTTTTAAAATGTGTAACAGTTTACTTTCTTGAAACAGATGTTCTTGCCTGGAATAAAAGCATGATTTGTAGAAAAATGTGACAACTGTCCTTATCAGTCACTGACCAATTAATCCCTAGGGATAGGCTGAACGCAAATATGCATTTCCTTTATTTTCTTGTATTAGTTTCAACCTAAAGGGACATAACACTTAAAGGGATGATAAACTCCTTTTTATATAAAATGTTTAATTATGCATTGTAAAGCAGTTGTGCCAAATGCTTTATTTTTATTAATTATCTTTCACACTGAAAACTTCTAAAGACTAACCCTGCTACCTATCTTTCCCTAACTGGCTTTGGCAGATAACAGCAAAACAATACAGTGTATACTAAAAACATAATTTATGTAAGAACTTACCTGATAAATTAATTTCCTTCATATTGGCAAGAGTCCATGAGCTAGTAACGTATGGGATATACAATCCTACCAGAAGGGGCAAAGTTTCCCAAACCTCAAAATGCCTATAAATATACCCCTCACCACACCCACAATTCAGTTTAATAAATAGCCAAGTAGTGGGGTGATAAAATAAGGAGTAGAAAAGCATACAAAAAGAGGAACTGGAAAAATAATTGTGCTTTTATACAAAAAACATAACCACCATAAAAAGGGTGGGCCTCATGGACTCTTGCCAATATGAAAGAAATTAATTTATCAGAAAAGTTTGGCAAGAGTCCATGAGCTAGTGACGTATGGGATAGAAATACCCAAGATGTGGAAGACCACAGAAGAGTCACTAGCAAGGGAGTGATAAAATAACAACAGCTATATCCACACAATAAATAAGTTTTCTTTGAAAACACTTAAATCAAAAGCAGTAGAATCAAACAGAAAAAGCTGTCTGAAGAACTTTTTTTCTACCAAAGACTGATTCAGAAGAGGCAAATACATCAAAATGGTAAAAACAATAAAAGTATGCAAAGACCAAATTACTGATTTGCAAATTTGATCAACCTAAGCTTCATTCTGAAAAGCCCAAGAAATTGTGACTGAACTTAGTAGAATGAGCTGTAAAACTCTGAGGCAGAACCTGCCCTGCCTTGAAATAAGCCTTGAAAAACAAAAGCTTTAATCAGGATCCTAAAAAAATGGCAGAGGCTTCCTAACATTTTCTGGAACCAGAAAAACAGCAGATAGACTAGAAGTCTTCTGAAATCCTAGTAACCTTGATATAAAATTATAAAGCTCTTACCACATCCAAAGGATGTAAATAACTCTCAAAGAATTCTTAAGGATTACGACACAAAGAAGAAACAACAATTTCTCTACTAATGTTGTTCAAATTCACAACCTTAGGAAAAAAGAAGTCCAGAAAACAACTTGTCTAGATGAAAAAAATCAGATAAGGAGACACACAAGAGAGAGCTGATAAATCAGAAACTCTTCTAGCAGAAGAGATAGTCAAAAGAAACAACACTTTACAAGAAAGTGGATAATCAAACCAAATAAAACTCCAAAAAGGAGAAATTAATAAATGAACAGGCTTGATACCAACCAAAGCCTGAACAAAACAGTGAATATCAGGAAGTTAAAGACATTCACCAACTGATCTACATCACTGGACTAAAAGTAGGGCAGAAAAAACTCTAAACCTCCAGAAATAGTGGAGATAATAGAAATCAAACAAATTATTATCCTAACAAGATAGAGATAATAAAATATATTTGAAATCATAATAATAGATATAGTAAACATAACTAAATGAATACATCTAAAGTAAATAAACAGAGTTATATACTTAAGAATCTGAAACTGCTTATGCTAACTGTTCAACAAAAGTTGAGAGAACAGTAATGTCAGCCATAGATAAAGCTGAACTAAAAATATGAACAGTACGTGAATATGCTCTACTAAGGTTATTGGATTGGATCGGACTGGATTGGATCAGCCAATAGGATGAAAGCTCAATCTTATTGGCTGATTGGAACAGCCAATATGACTTTTTCCCCTTTAATTCCAATTGGCTGATAGAAATCTTTCAGCCAATAGGAATGTAAGGGACGCCATCTTGGATGACGTCACTTAAAGGGAAAAGTCATTTTCCAGAGATGATCGTAAGAAGAGGATGCTCCACGCCGGATGCCTTGAAGATGAACCTGCTCCACGCCGGATGGATGAAGATAGAAGATGCCATCTGGATGAAGACTTCTTGCCGCCTGGATGATGACTTCGTCGGCTGGATGATGATGGATGTCTGGACTTTGATAACTGTAAGTGGATTGTCGGGGGTTAGTGTTAGATTTTTTAAGGGTTTTTTAGGTAGTTTTTTTTTTAGCTTAGGGTTTGGGCAATGTAAAAGAGCTAAATGACAATTTAAGGGCAATGCCCATCCAAATGCCCCTTTCAGGGCAATGGCTAGCTTAGGTTTATTTAGATAGGCTTTTATTTGGGGGTTGGTTGTTTGGGTGGTGGGTTTTATTGTTGGGGGGTGTTTGTATTTTTTTTTGACAGGTAAAAGAGCTGATTTCTTTGGGGCAATGTTCCACAAAAGGCCATTTTAAGGGTCATTGGCAGTTTAGTGTAGGCTAGGGTTTTTTTTTATTTTGGGGGGCTTTTTTATTTTGATAGGGCTATTAGATTAGGAGTAATTCATTTGTATTTTTGATAATTTCATTTTTTATTTTTTGTAATTTAGTGTTTATTTATTTATTTATTTTTTTTCATTTTTTCATTTTTATTTTATTGTAATGTTAGGTTTTAGTGTAAGGCAGGTTAGGTTTTATTTTACAGGTAACTTTATATTTATTTTAACTAGGTAGTTATTAAATAGTTAATAACTATTTACTAACTAGTCTACCTAGTTAAAATAAATACTTACCTGTGAAATAAAAATAAAACCTCACAGCTAGATTACAAGTTATGTCATTATGGTTGCTCACTAATTTTGTGTACATTATTTTCATTGCTCACCTTTCTTAGCACTGCCATTACAGGTTTTGAAAAAGCAGGCTTGCGCGGGCGATATGGTGGCATTGAGCTCCATACCTCACCCAAATATAAGCGCTGCTTTGACGTGCTCATGCAAGATTTCCACATAGACATCAATGGAGAGAGTAGGCTAAAACACCTGCGATCGCGGAATGAAAAGCTCTGTAACGCAGCCCCATTGATGTCTATGGGGAAAGAAAAAGTTAAGTTTAAACTGAACACCCTAACATAAAAACCATGTCTAAACACCCCTAATCTGCTGCCCCCGACATTGCCGTAACCTACATAATGTTATTAACCCCTAATCTGCCGCCCCCAACATCGCCGCCACCTACATTACAGTTATTAACCCCTAATCTGCTGGCCCTAACATCGCCGCCACCTACATTACAGTTATTAACCCCTAATCTGCCAACCCCAATGTCACCGCCACTATACTAAAGTTATTAACCCCTAAACCTCTGGCCTCCCACATCACTAACACTACATAAATACATTAACCCCTAAACCTAACCCTAACGTAACCCTAACACCCCCTTAAATATAATTAAAATAAATCTAAATAAAACTTACAATTATTACCTAAATAATTCCTATTTAAAACTAAATACTTACCTGTAAAATAAAACCTAACCTGTCTTACACTAAAAACTAACATTACAATACAATAAAATAAATTAAATTAATCAAATACAATTATCTAAATTACAAAAAAAATAAACACTAAATTACACAAAATAAAAAATGAAATTATCAAAAATAAAAACAAATTACTCCTAATCTAACAGCCCTATCAAAATAAAAAGCCCCCCCCCCCCCAAATAAAGAAAACCTAGCCTACACTAAACTGCCAATGGCCCTTAAAAGCTCTTTTACCTTTAAAAAAAAATACAAAAAAAACCCCAATAGTAAAACCCACCACCCTCACAACCAAACCCCCCAAAGCCCCCCAAATTAAAACCTAAATAATAAATCTAATACCTAATAAATCTAAATAAACCTAAGCTAACCATTGCCCTGAAAAGGGCATTTGGATGGGCATCCATCCTCATCCACCCGGCAGAAGTCTTCATCCAAGCGGGTAGAAGTCCTCATTGAAGCTGGCAGAAGTCTTCATCCAAGCGGGCAGAAGTCCTCATAGAAGCCGATAGAAGTCTTCATTCAAGCGGGCAGAAGTCTTCATCCAGACGGCATCTTCTATCTTCATTCATCCGGCGTGAAGCCGGTCCATCTTCAAGACATCGGCACGGAGCATCCTCTTCTTACGATCACTGCTGGTAATGAAGGTTCCCTTTAAGTGACGTCATCCAAGATGGCGTCCCTTACATTCTGATTGGCTGATAGAATTCTTTCAGCCAATAGGAATTAAAGGGGAAAAAATCCTATTGGCTGTTGCCCGCTTGGATGAAGACTTCAGCCGGCTTTGATGAGGACTTCTCCCCGCTTGGATGAAGACTTCTGCCGGCTGGATGAGGATGGATGTCCGGTCTTTGAAAACTGTAAGTGTATCGTCGGGGGTTGGTGTTTTTTAAGAGTTTATTGGGTGGGTTTTATTTTTAGCTTAGGGTTTGGGCAATGTAAAAGAGCTAAATGCACTTTTAAGGGCAATGCCCATCCAAATACCCTTTTCAGGGCAATGGTTAGCTTAGGTTTATTTAGATATGTTTTTATTTGGGGGGTTTGGTTGTGTGTGTGGTGGGTTTTACTGTTGGGGGGTTGTTTGTATTTTTTTTTACAGGTAAAAGAGCTGATTTCTTTGGGGCAATCCCTCACAAAAGGCCCTTTTAAGGGCCATTACAAGTTTAATGTAGGCTATGGGTTTTTTTATTTTGGGGTTCTTTTTTATTTTGATAGGGCTATTAGATTAGGAGTAATTAATTTTTGTTTTTTGATCATTTTGTTTTTTATTTTGTGTAATTTAGTGATTATTTGATTAATTTAATTTATTTGATTTGATTGTAATGTTAGGTTTTAGTGTAAGGCAGGTTAGGTTTTATTTTACAGGTAAGTTTGTATTTATTTTAGCTAGGTAGTTATTAAATAGTTAATAACTATTTACTAACTAGTCTACCTAGTTAAAATAAATACAAACTTACCTGTGAAATAAAACTAAAACCTAAGCACCTATACCAGGGTATGCCCACATACACTCAGAAGTAGCACTTAGATCTAAAAGAGACTATCCCAGAAAAAGCGTGGGGAACATTTTTTAAACTCTCTAAGAACTCGTCAGTTTCACCACAAATACTAGAATTGAACCATAAGATCATCTACCGGTGGTACTTGACACCGACTAGAATAACCAAAATGTATAAAACAGTGTCTAACATGTGTTGGAGAGGTAGTGGATCCAGAGGCACGTTTTTTTCACATGTGGTGGACCTGCCCAAAGGTGAGACCACTATGGGAGGCTGTAAACACCTACAGTATTTGAAATCACTTTTTTTCTGAGACATTTATACTCACTCCCAGGATGGCTCTACTGAATTACATAACCTCCACACAATGTAAAATAAGGTCTAGATTGACACAAATTGGTATTAATGGTGCTAAGTCGCTTATAGCGAAAAATTGGAAACCTTTAAATATGCCGGACACGGTAGCTTGGGAGAAAAGAACTGACGAGTTACTTGTGCTAGAGGAATATGGATATAGGAGACGAAATCAAATGGATTTTTTTCTGAATGTTAAACTGTACTGGGACAAATGGATAAGATATTTTCTTTTCCTAAAATACCATAACAAAATAAAATGGCTGATAGGCACATAAACATAATAAGGTCAATTAGAAAGGTATAGAGAATTACTGGGTCCCTTCCTCCTTCCCTTTTCCCTGTTCACTCCCCTCCGGGAGTCTGGAAAGCTAGATATGTGCGTACTGAGCAGAGTCACAGTAGTCAAGGTTAATTGTGTTTTCTTGTTTTATTTTGTTTGGTTAGTTCTCTTAGAACTTGGTTAAATTATGTTATCAATGTATATTAGTAGATCCAGTAGTAATGGTTTGGTCAATAACAAATAGGAAAATGTACCCAACTGTTGTAATATGTAATAAGAGAACTTTGGATTATGTATTGAATTTTAAGGTACATATAAACATGTAACACTGTTACGCTGAAATATTTTCAATAAAGCTTATTTGAAAATAAAAAAATAAATAAAACCTAAGCTAGCACCAATACAACTAATAGTTATTTTGTAGCTATCTTAGGTTTTATTTTATAGGTAAGTATTTTAGTTTTAAATAGAAATTATTTAGGTAATAATTGTAAGGTTTATTTAGATTTATTTTAATTATGTTTAAGTTAAGGGTGTTAGGGTTAGATTTAAGCTTAGGGTTACGTTAGGTTTAGGGGTTAATATAGTTATGTAGTGATGTGGAAGGCCAGAGGATTAGGGGCTAATAGTTTAATTTAGTATATTTCGCTGTGGGAGGCTTGCGGTTTAGTGGTTATTAGGTTTATTAACCTAATAACCATTGAAAAAGGACTTTTTTTAAAAGTGCGGTACTGACGTTGCCCGACGGCCAAAAAGGTGTGCAGTACGCCTATTCTGACAAGACTTGCAATAGCGGCGTTAGGAAAAGAGCATCGTTATGGGCCATAATAATGCTTTTTGAGTCATAATGCAAAACTCGTAATCTAGCTGTCAGATAGCTACAATATAACTATTAGTTATATTGTAGCTAACTTAGGTTTTATTTTACAGGTAAGTTTGTATTTAGTTTAAAATAGGAATTATTTAGGTAATAATTGTAAGGTTTATTTAGATTTATTTTAATTATATTTAAGTTAGGGGGTGTTCGGCTTAGGGTTATGTTAGGGTTAGAGTTAGGGGTTAATATATTTATGTAGAGTTAGTGATGTGGGAGGTCAGAGGTTTAGGGGTTAATAATTTATTTTAGTATATTTCGTTGTGGGGGGCTTGCGGTATAGTGGTTAATTGGTTTATTATAGCGGCAGTGTGGGCGGACGACAGATTAAGGGTTAATAATCTTTAAATAGTGTTCGGAATGTGGAAGGGCGGCGGTTTAGGGGTTAATAGGTTTATTATAGTGGCAACGATGTCGGGGAGCGGCGGAATAGGGGTTAATAATTTTATTTAGTTTTGGTTTAATATAGTGTTTTCGATGTGGGAGGGCGTCGGTTTAGGGGTTAATAGGTAGTTTATGGGTGTTAGTGTACTTTTTAACACTTTAGTTATGAGTTTTATGCTACAGATTTGTAACGTAAAACTCATAATTACTGACTTTAGTTGTTTGCGCCAAAACAACTAGCGTCAACAAAGACGCAGGAAATTACAAAATTGGCGCCATCTAAGACGCAACTTCGCGCCAAAAATGACGCAATAAAAAACAGCATTTTTCCCCCTCACCAGCCTAGATTTGCCCGCGAAAAATCTAAAGTCAAATTAAATAAACTTCCCAAACATGATTCCTATACTGAAACTGCTAAGACTGCAAAGGGAAATACACATAGACCTGACTCATGGCAAATATAAGTAAAATACATATATTTAAAACTTTATATTAATACATACAGCGCCAAACCATAGCTGAGAGTGTCTTAAATAAAGATACATACTTACCAAAAGACACCCATCCACATATAGCAGATAGCCAAACCAGTACTGAAAACTATCAGCAGAGGTAATGGTATATATGCTATACATCGTCGATCTGAAAAGGGGGTAGGAAATGAATCCCTACGACCAATAACAGAGAAACCTTGAAAAGATTTCCTGCAAGGGAAACCATAAAACCAATAGGTGATACTCTCTTCACATCCCTCTGACAAACACTATACTCTGAGAGGAATTGGGCTTCAGAATGCTTAGAAGCGCTTTATCATAGAAGAAAACATAAAAATCAAGCACAAACTTACTTCACCACCTCCATAGGAGGCAAAGTTTGTAAAACTGAATTGTGGGTGTGGTGAGGGGTGTATTTATAGGCATGTTGAGGTTTGGGAAACTTTGACCCTCCTGGTAGGATTTTATATCTCATGTGTCACTAGCTTATTACATGAAAGAAATGATAAATGTGACTAGCCTTGTTGTCTGCAAGTGGTGGGTGTAGTTTGGCTAGTGTTTTAAAAATGTTTAACTCTGGCTGATATGTTATTCTATAGCAAGACAAAATAAATATCCTGTAAGTACAAGGTGTTAATTGTCCTTTAAAAATTATAATGGGTCGAAGTACAATTAATTAAACACCAAAGAAAAAAATGAGAGCCCCAATCAAACCAAACTAAGGCCTAGATTTGGAGTTTGGCGGTAAAAGGGCTGTTAACGCTCCGCAGGCTTTTTTCTGGCCGCACCATAAAATTAACTCTGGTATCGAGAGTTCAAACAAATGCTGCGTTAGGCTCCAAAAAAGGAGCGTAGAGCATTTTTACCGCAAATGCAACTCTCGATACCAGAGTTGCTTACGGACGCGGCCGGCCTCAAAAACGTGCTCGTGCACGATTCTCCCATAGGAAACAATGGGACTGTTTGAGCTGGAAAAAAACCTAACACCTGCAAAAAAGCAGCGTTCAGCTCCTAACGCAGCCCCATTGTTTCCTATGGGGAAACACTTCCTACGTCTGCACCTAACACTCTAACATGTACCCCGAGTCTTAACACCCCTAACCTTACACTTATTAACCCCTATTCTGCTGTCCCCGCTATCGCTGACCCCTGCATATTTTTTTTAACCCCTAATCTGCCGCTCCGTAAACCGCCGCCACCTACGTTATCCCTATGTACCCCTAATCTGCTGCCCTAACCCCGCCGACCCCTATATTATATTTATTAACCCCTAATCTGCCCCCCTCAACGTCGCCGACACCTGCCTACACTTATTAACCCCTAATCTGCCGAGCGGACCTGAGCGCTACTATAATAAAGTTATTAACCCCTAATCTGCCTCACTAACCCTATAATAAATAGTATTAACCCCTAATCTGCCCTCCCTAACATCGCCGACACCTAACTTCAATTATTAACCCCTAATCTGCCGACCGGAGCTCACCGCTATTCTAATAAATTGATTAACCCCTAAAGCTAAGTCTAACCCTAACACTAACACCCCCCTAACTTAAATATAATTTTTATCTAACGAAATAAATTAACTCTTATTAAATAAATGATTCCTATTTAAAGCTAAATACTTAACTGTAAAATAAATCCTAATATAGCTACAATATAAATTATAATTATATTATAGCTATTTTAGGATTAATATTTATTTTACAGGCAACTTTGTAATTATTTTAACCAGGTACAATAGCTATTAAATAGTTAAGAACTATTTAATAGTTACCTAGTTAAAATAATAACAAATTTACCTGTAAAATAAATCCTAACCTAAGATATAATTAAACCTAACACTACCCTATCAATAAAATAATTAAAAAAACTACCTACAATTACCTACAATTAACCTAACACTACACTATCAATAAATTAATTAAACACAATTCCTACAAATAAATACAATTAAATAAACTAGCTAAAGTACAAAAAAATAAAAAAGAACTAAGTTACAGAAAATAAAAAAATATTTACAAACATAAGAAAAATATTACAACAATTTTAAACTAATTACACCTACTCTAAGCCCCCTAATAAAATAACAAAGCCCCCCAAAATAAAAAATTCCCTACCCTATTCTAAATTAAAAAAGTTACAAGCTCTTTTACCTTACCAGCCCTGAACAGGGCCCTTTGCGGGGCATGCCCCAATAATTTCAGCTCTTTTGCCTGTAAAAGAATAAATACAATACCCCCCCCCCCCCCAACATTACAACCCACCACCCACATACCCCTAATCTAACCCAAACCCCCCTTAAATAAACCTAACACTAAGCCCCTGAAGATCTTCCTACCTTGTCTTCACCATACCAGGTTCACCGATCCGTCCTGAAGAGCTCCTCCGATGTCCTGATCCAAGCCCAAGCGGGGGCTGAAGAGGTCCATGATCCGGTCAAAGTCTTCATCCAAGCGGGGCAGAAGAGGATCTTCCATCCGATTGAAGTCATCATCCAGGCGGCATCTTCTATGGTCTTCCATCCGGAGCGAAGCGGCAGGATCCAGAAGACCTCCAGCGCGGAACATCCATCCGGACCGACGACTGAACGACGAATGACTGTTCCTTTAAGGGACGTCATCCAAGATGGCGTCCCTCGAATTCCGATTGGCTGATAGGATTCTATCAGCCAATCGGAATTAAGGTAGGAATTTTCTGATTGGCTGATGGAATCAGCCAATCAGAATCAAGTTCAATCCGATTGGCTGATCCAATCAGCCAATCAGATTGAGCTCGCATTCTATTGGCTGTTCCGATCAGCCAATAGAATGCGAGCTCAATCTGATTGGCTGATTGGATCGGCCAATCGGATTGAACTAGATTCTGATTGGCTGATTCCATCAGCCAATCAGAAAATTCCTACCTTAATTCCGATTGGCTGATAGAATCCTATCAGCCAATCGGAATTCGAGGGATGCCATCTTGGATGACGTCCCTTAAAGGAACAGTCATTCGTCGTTCAGTCGTCGGTCCGGATGGATGTTCCGCGCTGGAGGTCTTCTGGATCCTGCCGCTTCGCTCCGGATGGAAGACCATAGAAGATGCCGCCTGGATGATGACTTCAATCGGATGGAAGATCCTCTTCTGCCCCGCTTGGATGAAGACTTTGACCGGATCATGGACCTCTTCAGCCCCCGCTTGGGCTTGGATCAGGACATCGGAGGAGCTCTTCAGGACGGATCGGTGAACCTGGTATGGTGAAGACAAGGTAGGAAGATCTTCAGGGGCTTAGTGTTAGGTTTATTTAAGGGGGGGGTTTGGGTTAGATTAGGGGTATGTGGGTGGTGGGTTGTAATGTTAGGGGGGGGGGTATTGTATTTATTCTTTTACAGGCAAAAGAGCTGAAATTCTTGGGGCATGCCCCGCAAAGGGCCCTGTTCAGGGCTGGTAAGGTAAAAGAGCTTGTAACTTTTTTAATTTAGAATAGGGTAGGGAATTTTTTATTTTGGGGGGCTTTGTTATTTTATTAGGGGGCTTAGAGTAGGTGTAATTAGTTTAAAATTGTTGTAATATTTTTCTTATGTTTGTAAATATTTTTTTATTTTCTGTAACTTAGTTCTTTTTTATTTTTTTGTACTTTAGCTAGTTTATTTAATTGTATTTATTTGTAGGAATTGTGTTTAATTAATTTATTGATAGTGTAGTGTTAGGTTAATTGTAGGTAATTGTAGGTAGTTTTTTTAATTATTTTATTGATAGGGTAGTGTTAGGTTTAATTATATCTTAGGTTAGGATTTATTTTACAGGTAAATTTGTTATTATTTTAACTAGGTAACTATTAAATAGTTCTTAACTATTTAATAGCTATTGTACCTGGTTAAAATAATTACAAAGTTGCCTGTAAAATAAATATTAATCCTAAAATAGCTATAATATAATTATAATTTATATTGTAGCTATATTAGGATTTATTTTACAGGTAAGTATTTAGCTTTAAATAGGAATCATTTATTTAATAAGAGTTAATTTATTTCGTTAGATAAAAATTATATTTAAGTTAGGGGGGTGTTAGTGTTAGGGTTAGACTTAGCTTTAGGGGTTAATCAATTTATTAGAATAGCGGTGAGCTCCGCTCGGCAGATTAGGGGTTAATAATTGAAGGTAGGTGTCGGCGATGTTAGGGAGGGCAGATTAGGGGTTAATACTATTTATGATAGGGTTAGTGAGGCGGATTAGGGGTTCATAACTTTATTATAGTAGCGCTCAGGTCCGCTCGGCAGATTAGGGGTTAATAAATGTAGGCAGGTGTCGGCGATGTTGAGGGGGGCAGATTAGGGGTTAATAAATATAATATAGGGGTCGGCGATGTTAGGGCAGCAGATTAGGGGTACATAGGGATAACGTAGGTGGCGGCGATTTGCGGTCGGAAGATTAGGGGTTAATTATTTTAAGTAGCTGGCGGCGACGTTGTGGGGGGCAAGTTAGGGGTTAATAAATATAATATAGGGGTCGGCGGGGTTAGGGGCAGCAGATTAGGGGTACATAAGTATAACGTAGGTGGCGGTCGGCAGATAAGGGGTTAAAAATTTTAATCGAGTGGCGGCGATGTGGGGGGGACCTCGGTTTAGGGGTACATAGGTAGTTTATGGGTGTTAGTGTACTTTAGGGTACAGTAGTTAAGAGCTTTATAAACCGGCGTTAGCCAGAAAGCTCTTAACTCCTGCTATTTTCAGGCGGCTGGAGTTTTGTCGTTAGAGCTCTAACGCTCACTTCAGAAACGACTCTAAATACCAGCGTTAGAAAGATCCCATTGAAAAGATAGGATACGCAAATGGCGTAGGGGGATCTGCGGTATGGAAAAGTCGCGGCTGAAAAGTGAGCGTTAGACCCTTTAATCACTGACTCCAAATACCGGCGGTAGCCTAAAACCAGCGTTAGGAGCCTCTAACGCTGGTTTTGACGGCTACCGCTGAACTCCAAATCTAGGCCTAAGTGTGATAAAAGTCTTAAATATCACAGTCCCCAAGCCACATTGACATAGTCGGTCACTTCCTCTTCAACTATACTTCTTGTGACAACTAGTATCCAATCTAGAAAACATAAAAAGGAACAGTTTAACATCTTCTGACTTCACAGATGACAATCATATAAAGAAACATACTCACAGGTTGAAATACACCAAAAAGATGCTGTGCCGGCAGGCTGGACTGTTAGAAGCCGCCCATCTGGCTTGACCTCCCAAACGATAAAGGTAGTGAAGACGGTCCTAAATGCAGATATTAGCAGAGGAAATATAGCCCAAACCAGATACTGCTATGAGTTCAAACAGCCACCTTTTTCCCAATAGTCTCAGATCGGCAATAAGATACAATAAAATTACTTTAATTAAAATTGGTAAAACAGCAATAAAAAGTACTTAGTTCACAAGGCGTTTCTCAGAGCCCTTCAAGGTCTAAGAAATTAGCATATGAGCCTATCTAGGTTTAGCTTTCAACTAAGAATACCAAGAGAACAAAGCAAAATTGGTGATAAAAGTAAATTGGAAAGCTGTTTAAAATGGCATGCCCTATTTGAATCATGAAAGTTTATTTTGGACTTGATTGTCCCTTTAAGAGTGGTCATAAGACAAAAACAATTTCATTTCACAGTAGCATATAATTTTACATGTGGTTTTATTCATTTTATTTGAAACTATCATATGTATTAATTTATAACCTAATAAAACATTACTTTGAAATACATTATTGTATTCATAGAGAAATTTAGTAAAGCATTTTCTTTTTCATTTGGAAGAACTACTTTTATAGATAAACTTCCTAATAGCTAAATAATATACGGCTAGATTACGAGTTTTGCGGTATGAGTGAAAAAGCAGCGTTAAGGCTCTTTTTCACTACCGCTAGTATTACGAGTCTTGCAGGTATTTCTGCACCGCACACTTTTTTGGCCGTAACGCAACGTAATTACCGCAGCTTTAAAAAAGTCCTTTCGCCTGTCCGGCCAAAAAGTGAGCGGTACAGCCTATACCTTCAAGATCCATACCGTAAACTGAAAGTCAGTAGTTATGGGTTTCGCGCTACAAAGCTGTAACATAAAACTCATAACTAAAGTGCTAAAAAGTACACTAACACCCATAAACTACCTATTAACCCCTAAACCGAGGACCTCCCGCATCGCAAACACTGATATAAAATGATTAATCCCTAATCTGCCGCTCCGGACATCGCCGCCACTATAATAAACATATTAACCCCTAAACCGCCACACTCCCGCATTGTGATTACGAGTCTTGCAGGTATTTCTGCACCGCACACTTTTTTGGCCGTAACGCAACGTAATTACGGCAGCTTTAAAAAAGTCCTTTCGCCGGTATTATGAGTTTGCCTGTCTGGCCAAAAGTGAGCGGTACAGCCTATACCTTCAAGATCCATACCGTAAACTGAAAGTCAGTAGTTATGGGGTTTGCGCTACAAAGCTGTAACATAAAACTCATAACTAAAGTGCTAAAAAGTACACTAACACCAAAAAACTACCTATTAACCCCTAAACCGAGGACCTCCCGCATCGCAAACACTGATATAAAATGATTAATCCCTAATCTGCCGCTCCGGACATCGCAGCCACTATAATAAACATATTAACCCCTAAACCGCCACACTCCCGCATTGTGAACACTAGTTAAATATTATTAACCCCTAATATCGCCGCAACCTACATTACAGTTATTAACCCCTAATCTGCCGCCCCCGACATCACCGCCACCTACCTACACTTATTAACCCCTAATCTGCCGCCCCCAATGTTGCTGCCACCTACATTACAGTTATTACCCCTAATCTGCCGCCCCCAACGTCGCCGCCACTATACTAAAGTTATTAACTCCTAAACCTAACCCTAAGTCTAACCCTAACACCCACTAACTTTAATATAATTGAAAGAAATCTAATTAAAAATTCCTATCATTAACTAAATAATTCCTATTTAAAACTAAATACTTACCTATAAAATAAACCCTAAGCTAGCTACAATATAACTAATAGTTACATTGTAGCTATCTTAGGTTTTATTTTTATTTCACAGGCAAGTTTGTATTTATTTTAACTAGGTAGACTAGTTAGTAAATAGTTATCAACTATTTACTAACTACCTAGTTAAAATAAATACAAATGTACCTGTAAAATAAAACCTAACCTGTCTTACACTAACACCTAAACTTACACTACAATTAAATACAATTAACTAAATTACACAAAATAAAAAAATAAATTATCAGATATTTAAACTAATTACACCTAATCTAATAGCCCTACCAAAATAAAAAAGCCCCCCCCAAAATAAAAAAAAAACCCTAGCCTAAACTAAACTACCAATAGCCCTTAAAAGGGCCTTTTGCAGGGCATTGCCCCAAAGAAATCAGCTCTTTTACCTGTAGGTGTCGGCGATGTCGGGGCCGGCAGATTAGGGGTGTTTAGACTCAGGGTTTATGTTAGGGTGTTAGGTGTAAACATAAATTTAGTTTCCCCATAAGAATTAATGGGGCTGCGTTACGGAGCTTTACGCTCCTTTATTGCAGGTGTTAGACTTTTTTTCAGCCGGCTCTCCCCATTGATGTCTGTGGGGAAATTGTGCACGAGCACGTAAAACCAGCTCACCGCAGCTCACCGCAGCGCTGGTATTGGAGTGCGGTATGGAGCTCAATTTTGCTTTATACTGCAATATTGCCTGCTAACGCCGGGTTTTTGTAAACCTGTAATACCAGTGCTGTAGGTAAGTGAGCGGTGACAAAAACTTGCAAGTTAGCACCGCACCGCTCATAACGCAAAAATCGTAATCTAGACGATAGCATTATACACATGAATAAATTATTTACCTATAACAATTCAAACACCATGTCTGATCAGATAGTTTAAAGTGGCTTGTATGGTGTCATTGTATTATCCGCATATATCACTGAAAAAGTGACAGCTTTCTTTCCAATGGCATGGAGAGTCCACAAATCCATTAAATTACTAGTGGGCATTCAACTCCTGGCCACCAGGTGGAGGCAAAGAATGCACCAGCAGAGCTTCAAGTATCCTCCCACTACCCACTATCCCCAGTCATTCTTTGCCTGTGTAACATTGTAGGGGATGTGCGAAGAAGGTGTCTGAAGAAATCAAGTTGTTAATCCTTTAATGGGTACTTTTCCCTGCATGCAAGGATTGGGGTTATGCTGGATCCTTATGAGACTGAATATCCCTTTTAAAGGTTGTGGATTTATTGGACAGCAGTTCAGGGCACTGTTCTGTCATGTGAAGGCTTTTTTTATTTTGGCTATGGTGATTTGTTTACACCTTTAATTTACCTTTTATTTAGTTTGGGTAATATCTCTTTTAGAAAGTTGTTGGATTGTAACTTACTTTTGAATTTGCGATCATGTGACCGCTCTGCTACTTCCTGAGTGCTGAACAGTTTGTTTCTAGCAGGCTGTTTGGAGACAGATTTTCAAGGAGACAGACAGAATTTTATAGCATTAGATCATTTTTCCTGTCTGTTGCTTCTCTCTGATGTTTGCAGCTTTCTAGGATCTGCAGTTTGAACAGGATTTATCTGCTGATGTGGATTGGATTCCTGGTTACCGGTTAGGTGAGTCTCTCCAGCATGGCTGGGGTGTAAAGGTGTCAGTTTTAATAATTATTTATCTATGCTAAGAATTTTATTCTATTTTTTTATATTGAAATTAGAGTATAAGGGAAATAAAGTGGTATTTTATTTACTATGGAAGCCGATCCTAAGCTTTCTCAGTTGTTAAATAAATGTATTTATTGTGCAGATGCCCAGGTTATACCTCCTGTGCAATTTTGTTCCCCTTGCCTTAATAAGGTTTTATTATCTAACGGTAAGGATTCCTTGTCTGAGCCTTCTTTTTCTCAGGATAATGCTGTCTCAGCCTTCTGCTAAAATGTCCCTGTTTTTGATAGATTCACATGCAGTGCCCTGCGGTTCCTTTCAGTCAGTCTCTGGGAGTGTTTGTTTGCCTAAATATTTTGCTGCACTGTTGACTTCTGCAGTTTCTATAGCCCTAAGTGCTTTACGTAGTTCTGGTAAAAGGAAGAGGAAATCTAAGAACATTTCTATGGGTTCTGATTCAGCCAAGACTGATTTGGTTAGTCTTTCTCAGTTATCTCTGATTTAGAATCTGCAGTTCCTAGTACAATAGATTCTGAGGAGGTAAAATTTTAGATTTAAACTGGAGCATCTCAGTTTACTTTTGAAGGAGGTTTTAGCTACTTTGGATGACTCTGAAACTGTTGCAGAGGTTCCTAAAAAGGCTAATAAACTGAATAAAGTTTTTGGTGTCAAACCTAAATCTGTGGAGGTTTTTCCTGTTCCAGATAGCATGTCTGACATTATATCTCAGGAATGGGAGAAGCCAGGTGTTCATTTTAACCCGTCTCCTGTGTTTAAAAAGATGTTTCCTGTGGCTGATTTAGTGCAAGACCTGTGACACACTGTTCCTAGAGTAGAGGGTGCCATGTCTACCTTAGCCAAGAGAACTACTATCCCTCTCGAGGATAGTTCCTCTTTTAGAGACCCTATGGATAAGAAACTGGAGGGTTATTTAAGAAAGACGTTTCTTCATCAGGGTTTCAGTGGCAACCAGTTGCTAGTATTGCGACAGTTTCTGGTGCAGCCTCTTATTGGTGTGACTCTTTGTCTGATCTAATTTCAGAGGAGACTACTATAGAGGAGATCCAGGATAGGATCAAGGCTCTAAAGCTGGCTAATGCTTTTATCTGTGATGCCAGTATGCACGTTGTTAGGCTGGGAGCCAAGATTTCTAGTTTTGCAAAACTAGCCCGCAGAGACCTTTGGTTAAAGTCTTGGTCTTCTAATGTGACTTCTAAATCCAAGCTTCTGTTTCTACCTTTTAAGGGTAAGACTTTATTTGGTCCTGGTCTGGAAGAGATCATTTCCATGGTTACTAGTGGAAAGGGTTTTTTTTACCACAGGATAAGAAGAATAGACCCAAGGGTAGTCAGAGTTTTAATTTTCGTTCCTTTTGCAACTTCAAGGACAGAGATCTTCCATACTAAAATAGGATTTGTACCTAAAGTGGTCTCGGAACGCAATATTAACCAATAAATTGTTGTTCCTTCATTTTCGTCCTAATCCTGGATGTTGTTCGTGCTTTAAGGTTCTACTTACAGGCTATGAAAGATTTTCGTCAATCTTCTGCTCTTTTTGTTGTCTTTTCAGGTAAACAGAGGGGTCAGAAGGCCACTTCTTCTACTCTCTTCTTCTGGTTGAGAAGTGTAATTTGATTGGCTTATGAGACAGCTAGACAGGAGCCTCCAGAGAAAATTACACCTCACTCCACTAGGGCTGTCGCTTCCTCTTGGGCCTTTAGAAATTATGCGTCTATGGAACAGATTTGCAAAGTAGCCACTTAATCATCATTGCATACTTTTCCAAATTTGATGTTTTTGCCTCAGCTGAGGCTTATTTTGGGAGGAAAGATTTTCAAGCGGTGGTGCCTTCTGTTTAGGTTCGTCTGTCTAACTTTGGTATTGGTTCCACTAGTAATTGAATGGATTTGTGGACTCTCCATGCCATTGGAAAGAAAAAAAAATGTATATTTACCTGATAAATTATTTTCTTTCCTGGCATTGAGCGTCCACGACCCGCCCTTATTTTTAAGACATTTTTTTTTTCTAAACCTCAGGCTAAACTTCTAAACTTCTATACTCTTTGTGTCATCTTCTCTTTCCATTGGCTACATGTTTGCTAAAACTTATATCATTTAGGGAGCAAAAACCTCTTTTGTGCCATTCTACATGCCATGTCTTGATATTTTGTACAACACTGCAAAATCTGCTAATGATTTAAAATAATTATAACACTGTCTGAATCCCTTTATTTATTTATTATTTTGGCTGTTCAACTCTTTTTCCCCCTTTATCCCCTGAAAAGACAATAATCATAACTTCATGCTGATACACTGTATATGTACACATTAATATTTTATTAATAAAACTGTCCCCCAAAAAAAGCAAAATTTGCATAATGATGTCACTATAAACCCACAAATCATCATACATTATAAAACAGAATTCATGCTTACCTGATAAATTACTTTCTCCAATGGTGTGTCCGGTCCACGGCGTCATCCTTACTTGTGGGAATATCTCTTCCCCAACAGGAAATGGCAAAGAGTCCCAGCAAAGCTGGCCATATAGTCCCTCCTAGGCTCCGCCCACCCCAGTCATTCGACCGACGGACAGGAGGAAAAAATAGGAGAAACCATAGGGTGTCGTGGTGACTGTAGTTAGAGAAAATAATTCATCGGACCTGATTAAAGAACCAGGGCGGGCCGTGGACCGGACACACCGTTGGAGAAAGTAATTTATCAGGTAAGCATAAATTCTGTTTTCTCCAACATTGGTGTGTCCGGTCCACGGCGTCATCCTTACTTGTGGGAACCAATACCAAAGCTTTAGGACACGGATGAAGGGAGGGAGCAAATCAGGTCACCTAAACGGAAGGCACCACGGCTTGCAAAACCTTTCTCCCAAAAATAGCCTCCGAAGAAGCAAAAGTATCAAATTTGTAAAATTTGGCAAAAGTGTGCAGTGAAGACCAAGTCGCTGCCTTACATATCTGATCAACAGAAGCCTCGTTCTTGAAGGCCCATGTGGAAGCTACAGCCCTAGTGGAGTGAGCTGTGATTCTTTCAGGAGGCTGCCGTCCGGCAGTCTCATAAGCCAATCGGATGATGCTTTTAAGCCAAAAGGAAAGAGAGGTAGAAGTTGCTTTTTGACCTCTCCTTTTACCAGAATAGACGACAAACAGAGAAGAAGTTTGTCTGAACTCTTTTGTAGCTTCTAAGTAGAATTTTAGAGCACGGACTACATCTAAATTGTGTAGCAAACGTTCCTTCTTTGAAGCTGGATTCGGACACAAAGAAGGTACAACTATCTCCTGATTAATATTTTTGTTGGAAACAACCTTTGGTAGAAAACCAGGCTTAGTATGCAGAACAACCTTATCTGAATGGAACATCAGATAGGGTGGAGTACACTGTAGAGCAGATAACTCAGAACTCTTCTAGCAGAAGAAATAGCAACCAAAAACAAAACTTTCCAAGATAACAACTTAATATCTATGGAATGTAAAGGTTCAAACGGAACCCCTTGAAGAACTGAAAGAACTAGATTTAAACTCCAGGGAGGAGTCAAAGGTCTGTAAACAGGCTTGATCCTAACCAAAGCCTGAACAAATGCTTGAACATCTGGCACAGCTGCCAGTCGTTTATGTAGTAGGACAGATAAAGCAGAAATCTGTCCCTTTAGAGAACTCGCAGATAATCCTTTATCCAAACCTTCTTGTAGAAAGGAAAGAATCCTAGGAATCTTTATCTTATTCCATGGGAATCCCTTGGATTCACACCAGCAGATATATCTTTTCCATATTTTATGGTAAATCTTTCTAGTTACCGGTTTTCTGGCTTGAACCAGAGTATCTATCACGGAATCTGAAAACCCACGCTTTGATAGAATCAAGCGTTCAATCTCCAAGCCGTCAGCTGGAGGGAGACCAGATTTGGATGTTCGAATGGACCCTGAACAAGAAGGTCCTGTTTCAAAGGTAGCTTCCATGGTGGAACCGATGACATATTCACCAGGTCTGCATACCAAGTCCTGCGTGATCAAAATAACTGAAGCCCTCTCCTTTTTGATCCTGGCTACCAGCCTGGGAATGAGAGGAAACGGTGGAAACACATAAGCTAGGTTGAAGGTCCAAGGCGCTACTAGTGCATCCACTAGAGTCGCCTTGGGATCCCTGGATCTGGACCCGTAGCAAGGAACCTTGAAGTTCTGATGAGACGCCATCAGATCCATATCTGGAATGCCCCATAGTTGCGTCAACTGGGCAAAGATCTCCGGGTGGAGTTCCCACTCCCCCGGATGGAATGTCTGACGACTCAAATAATCCGCTTCCCAGTTTTCCACACCTGGAATGTGGATCGCAGATAGGTGGCAGGAGTGATTCTCCGCCCATTGTATTATTTTGGTCACTTCTTTCATCGCCAGGGAACTCCTTGTTCCCCCCTGATGATTGAGATACGCAACAGTCGTCATGTTGTCTGATTGGAATCTTATGAATCTGGCCTTTGCTAGCTGAGGCCAAGCCCTGAGAGCATTGAATATCGCTCTTAGTTCCAGAATGTTTATCGGGAGAAGAGACTCTTCCCGAGACCACAGTCCCTGAGCTTTCAGGGATTCCCAGACCGCGCCCCAGCCCACTAGGCTGGCGTCGGTCGTGACGATGACCCACTCTGGACTGCGGAAGCTCATTCCCTGGGATATGTGATCCTGGGTTAGCCACCAACGTAGTGAGTCTCTGGTCTTCTGATCTACTTGAATCACTGGAGACAAGTCTGTATAGTCCCCATTCCACTGTTTCAGCATGCACAGTTGTAATGGTCTTAGATGAATTCGCGCAAAAGGAACTATGTCCATTGCTGCAACCATCAATCCTACTACTTCCATGCACTGAGCTACGGAAGGACGAGGAATAGAATGAAGAACTTGACAAGCGTTTAGAAGTTTTGACTTTCTGACTTCTGTCAAGAAAATCCTCATTTCTAAGTAATCTATTATTGTTCCCAAGAAGGGAACTCTTGTCGACGGAGACAGGGAACTTTTTTCTATGTTCACCTTCCATCCGTGAGATCTGAGAAAGGCCAGAACGATGTCTGAGTGAGCCTTTGCCTTTGAAAGAGACGACGCTTGTACTAGAATGTCGTCCAAGTACGGTACTACTGCAATGCCCCTTGGTCTTAGAACCGCTAGAAGGGATCCGAGTACCTTTGTGAAAATCCTTGGAGAAGTGGCTAACCCGAATGGGAGGGCCACAAACTGGTAATGTTTGTCCAGAAAGGCGAACCTTAGGAACTGATGATGTTCTTTGTGGATAGGGATATGTAGATACGCATCCTTTAGATCCACGGTAGTCATAAATTGACCTTCCTGAATTGTGGGTAGAATCGTTCGAATGGTTTCCATCTTGAACGATGGTACTCTGAGAAATTTGTTTAGGATCTTTAAATCCAGGATTGGTCTGAAAGTTCCCTCTTTTTTGGGAACTACAAACAGATTTGAGCAAAGTCCCATTCATTCCTTGTTCCGCCGTTGGAACTGGGTGTATCACTCCCATCTTTAACAGGTCTTCTACACAATGTAAGAATGCCTGTCTCTTTATTTGGTTTGAGGATAAGTGAGACATGTGGAACCTTCCCCTTGGGGGTAGTTCCTTGAATTCCAGAAGATAACCCTGAGAAACTATTTCTAGCGTCCAGGGATCCTGAACATCTCTTGCCCAAGGCTGAGCAAAGAGAGAGAGTCTGCCCCCCACTAGATCCGGTCCCGGATCGGGGGCTACTCCTTCATGCTGTTTTGTTAGCAGCGGCAGGCTTCTTGGCCTGCTTACCCTTGTTCCAGCCTTGCATCGGTTTCCAGGCAGGTTTGGTCTGTGAGGTATTACCCTCTTGCTTAGAGGATGCAGAATTAGAGCCCGGTCCGTTCCTGAAATTACGAAAGGAACGAAAATTAGACTTATTCTTGGCTTTGAAAGGCCTATCTTGTGGGAGGGCGTGGCCCTTTCCCCCAGTGATGTCTGAGATAATCTCTTTCAATTCTGGCCCAAAGAGAGTTTTACCCTTGAAGGAGATATTAAGCAATTTTGTCTTGGATGATACATCCGCTGACCAAGACTTTAGCCAAAGCGCTCTGCGCGCCACAATTGCAAACCCTGAGTTTTTCTCCGCTAATCTAGCTATTTGCAAAGCGGCATCTAAAATAAAAGAGTTAGCTAACTTAAGTGCGTGAGCTCTGTCCATAACCTCCTCATATGGAGTCTCTCTACTGAGCGACTTTTCTAGTTCCTCGAACCAGAACCACGCTGCTGTAGTGACAGGAACAATGCACGAAATGGGTTGAAGAAGGTAACCTTGGTGTATAAAAATCTTTTTAAGCAAACACTCCAATTTTTTATCCATAGGATCTTTGAAAGCACAATTATCCTCGATATGAATAGTAGTGCGCTTGTTTAGAGTAGAAACTGCCCCCTCGACCTTAGGGACTGTCTGCCATAAGTCCTTTCTGGGGTCGACCATAGGAAATAATTTCTTAAATAAAGGAGGGGGAACAAAAGGTATGCCGGGCTTCTCCCATTCCTTATTCACTATGTCCGCCACCCGCTTGGGTATAGGAAAAGTGTCGGGGTGCACTGGAACCTCTAGGAACTTGTCCATCTTGCATAATTTTTATGGAATGACCAGGTTGTCACAATCATCCAGAGTAGATAACACCTCCTTAAGCAGTGCGCGGAGATGTTCTAATTTAAATTTAAATGTCTCAACATCAGGTTCAGCTTGTTGGGAAATTTTACCTGAATCTGAAATTTCCCCATCTGACAAAACCTCCCTCATGGCCCCTTCAGATTGGTGTGAGGGTATGACAGAACAATTATCATCAGCGCCCTCCTGCTCTTCAGTGTTTAAAACAGAGCAATCGCGCTTTCTCTGATATGCAGGCATTTTGGATAAAATATTTGCTATGGAGTTATCCATTACAGCCGTCAATTGTTGCATGGTAATAAGCATTGGCGCGCTAGAAGTACTAGGGGCCTCCTGCGTGGGCAAAACTGGTGTAGACACAGAAGGAGATGATGTAGAACCATGTCTACTCCCTTCATCTGATGAATCATCTTGGGCAACTTCATCATCTGTGACAGTACTGTCCTTACTTTGTTTGGACGCTTTGGCACAATTATCACATAATTTAGAAGGGGGAGACACATTGACTTTCATACATATAGAACATAGCTTATCTGAAGGCACAGACATGTTAAACAGGCTTAAACTTGTCAGTAAAACACAAAAACCGTTTTAAAACAAAACCGTTACTGTCTCTTTAAATTTTAAACAGAGCACACTTTATTACTGAATATGTGAAAAAATATGAAGGAATTGTTCAAAATTTACCAAAATTTCACCACAGTGTCTTAAAGCATTAAAAGTATTGCACACCAATTTTCAGAGCTTTAACCCTTAAAATAACGAAACCGGAGCCGGTTACAGTTTTAACCCCTCTACAGTCCCAGCTACAGCCTTTGCTGCGACTCTACCAAGCCCAGAGGGGAATACGATACCAAATGACGCCTTCTAGGAACTTTTCCAACTATTTTCAGGTCCTCACACATGCATCTGCATGTCTTGCTCTCAAAAACAACTGCGCAGTAATGGCGCGAAATGAGGCTCAGCCTACAACTGAGAAGGCCCTTCCTGACTGGAAAAGGTGTTTAACATAGTGCCTGACGTTAAAAAACGTTCCCCAAGTTTATAAATGTGAAATACCAGCATAAACATGTATAAAATGCCCAAATAAAGCAATCGATTTTGCCCATAAAAGTGTCTACCAGTTTTATAGCCCATATTAAGCCCTTTATTCTGCTTGAGACTAAGAAAATGGCTTACCGGTCCCCATGAGGGGAAATGACAGCCTTCCAGCATTACACAGTCTTGTTAGAAATATGGCTAGTCATACCTTAAGCAGAAAAGTCTGCTAACTGTTTCCCCCAACTGAAGTTACTTCATCTCAACAGTCCTATGTGGAAACAGCAAAGGATTTTAGTTACTGTCTGCTAAAATCATCTTCCTCTCACAAACAGAATTCTTCATCTCTTTCTGTTTCAGAGTAAATAGTACATACCAGCACTATTTTAAAATAACAAACTCTTGATAGTAGAATAAAAAACTACAACTAAACACCACATACTCTTAACCATCTCCGTGGAGATGTTGCCTGTGCAACGGCAAAGAGAATGACTGGGGTGGGCGGAGCCTAGGAGGGACTATATGGCCAGCTTTGCTGGGACTCTTTGCCATTTCCTGTTGGGGAAGAGATATTCCCACAAGTAAGGATGACGCCGTGGACCGGACACACCAATGTTGGAGAAATATAATTTGTCCTAGATAACTATAAATTTAGAAATCATAATGTAGATTTTTTCTCTTCGAATAACTGCATATAACCATTTAGTTATTTGGTCCTTCTTAAATCCAGGTTAAACAAACTCCATAAGCAAATGATCTTCCCCAAAGAAGTTTTTTTTTTTTTTTTTTTTTTTTTTTACACCATGATACAATTGTTTTGATTCCAACCCACAATACATATGAGTTAAATATCGACATCATGTATTTTAAAATATGTGCCATTCATTAGTTCTAAAAACATACCTTAGTCTCTCTCTGTAGTAACTAATTACATTTTTTGAAAACATTTGGTGTGAAAAGATGCACAAATCCATAAATCAGGATATAGAATTTTAAAACTATCCTACAGCCATTGAAAAATATATTATCAGGTGTCTGAAGTTTAGTTCAATTAACACATTTGCTTCATTCTCTTGATATCCTTTGTTGAAGAGCAGCAATAGCAATGGCAGTTAGCTGGTTCTGTTGGTTGCATTTATATGCCTCTTGTCATTGGCTTACCAGAAATGCTTATCTAGCTTCCCGTAGTTGGTTGCTGCTCTGGAACTGACTTTTCAACAAAGGATGCCAAAGCAAAGCAAATTTGATTAACAGAAGTTAACTGGATAGTTGTTTAAAATGGCTTGTCTTCTCAGATCATTGAAGTAAAATTTTGATTTCCCTTTAAATATAAAATTGATTCCCTTGATTAACTGAGCAGTCAACTGTCCATTGGATATTCAATCTCCAGCTTGTATGGAAAATGTATAAAGCACCATAAGCAGGAGAACTTAAGGCGAGATTACGAGTCCTGCGTTAGCCTTTAAAAGCAGCGTTGAGAGGTCCCAACGCTGCTTTTTAACGCCCGCTGGTATTATGAGTCTGGCAGGTACAGGTGTACCGCTCACTTTTTTCCGCGACTCGAGCATACCGCAAATCCACTTACGTCAATTGCGTATCCTATCTTTTTAATGGGATTTGCCTAACACTGGTATTACGAGTTTTGGAAAAAGTGAGCAATACAGCCTCTCCTGTCAAGACTCCTACCGCATTTAAAAGTCAGTAGTTAAGAGTTTTATGGGCTAACGTCGTAACATAAAACTCTTAACTAAAGTGATAAAAAGTACACTAACACCCATAAACTACCTATTAACTCCTAAACCGAGCCCCCCCCCCACATCGCAAACACTTAAATACATTTTTAACCCCTAATCTGCCGACCGGACATCGCCGCCACTTCAATAAATATATTAACCCCTAAACCGCCACACTCCCGCCTCACAAACATTAGTTAAATTTTATTAACCCCTTATCTGCCGCCCCCAACGTCGCTGCCACTATAATAAAGTTATTAACCCCTAAATCTAAGTCTAATCCTAACCCCCCCTAACTTAAATTTAATTTAAATAAATCGAAATTAAATTACTACAATTAAATAAATTATTCCTATTTAAAACGAAATACTTACCTATAAAATAAACCCTAAAATAGCTACAATATAACTAATAGTTACATTGTAGCTAGCTTAGGGTTTATTTTTATTTTACAGGCAAGTTAAATTAATTACCTAAATTAACTACAATTAAATACAATTAAATAAAATTATCTAAAGTACGAAAACCCCCCACTAAATTACAGAAAATAATAAAATAATTACAATTTTTTTAAACTAATTACACCTAATCTAATCCCCCTAATAAAATAAAAAAGCCCCCTAAAATAATAAAAATCCCTACCCTATACTAAATTACAAATTGCCCTTAAAAGGGCCTTTTGTGGGGCATTGCCCCAAAGTAATCAGCTCTATTACCTGTAAAAAAAAGACAATACCCCCCCCAACATTACAACCCACCACCCACACACCCAACCCTACTCTAAAACCCACCCAATCCCCCCTTAATAAAACCTACCACTACCCCCTTGAAGATCACCCTACCTTGAGATGTCTTCACCCAACCGGGCAGATGTGGTCCTCCAGAGGGTCCGAAGTCTTCATCCTATCCGAGCAGAAGAGGTCCTCCAGACGGGCAGAAGTCTTCATTCAGGCGGCATCTTCTATCTTCATCCAACCGGAGCGGAGCGGGTCCATCTTCAAGCCATCCGACGCGGAGCATCCTCTTCCTTCCGATGACTAACACTAAATGAAGGTACCTTTAAGTGACGTCATCCAAGATGGCGTCCCTTCAATTCCGATTGGCTGATAGAATTCAATTAAGGTAGAAAAAATCCTATTGGCTGATCCAATCAGCCAATATGATTGAAGTTCAATCCTATTGGCTGATCCAATCAGCCAATAGGATTGAGCTCACATTCTATTGGCTGATTGGATCAGCCAATAGAATGCGAGCTCAATCCTATTGGCTGATTTGATCAGCCAATAGGATTTTTTCTACCTTAATTCCGATTGGCTGATAGAATTCTATCAGCCAATCGGAATTGAAGGGACGCCATCTTGGATGATGTCACTTTGTCACACATATGCAATTCACTGTTATTGTATACTACTGTCCCTTTAAGATTCTAATACAAATTCCTTTAAATACCTTCCTCAACCTTATGTCAGTGCTTGGTATTGATTCTCAGTCCACCCAAGCTCCACCCAAACCTCCCAACCTGTTTGGTGATCACTCAGTTCGGATACTGACAGCCTGTGCCTTCCTAACTCCACACAGACCTACTTCGCTAATCCGGAACTTGGCCTCTGTGACGTCACACGCCGTACTCAGCCGCCACAAGCCAGCTCTCACTGCTCTCACCGCTGACACCGCTGCTGCGGTTTACTCTCTACTACAGCCCGTTAAAGGTACCATTACTAAGAGGATCTCTCATAAGTTTTTGTCAATCTGTTTTTAGTGCTAATTCCTTATGAAAGTACCTGTTCCTATTTTTTCTGACACTTTGTTTTGCCTGACCCTCCGCTGATTTTGTTACCTTACTTTTTGGCCATTAATGTCCATTTTGCGCATATATATATTGTTTTTTCATATTTTCTACCAGTGATTACAAGGAAGCAAGATACACTGCTGAAACCCTTATTTTATACTTGCTGCGTCAGCCATAGTTCATTCTGCTGCAACTTGCATATCATATAACAAACTGCTTCATGTGTGTGTGCTGGGCTTTTACTTGTTACACCGGGGTAATGCTCATGTAATTTCCTGCTACATACTTAGCAACAACCTATCAAATTTTATATATCAGCAGCTGTGGTCCAACTTCTATTTTTTTGTCTTCTTTCCAGACATTACACACTTAAAGGTACCGTCATTTAGTGTTAGTCATCGGAAGGAAGAGGATGGTCCACGTCGGGTGGCTTGAAGATGGACCCGCTCCGCTCCGGATGGATGAAGATAGTAGATGCCGTCTGGATAAAGACTTCTGCCCGTCTGGAGGACCTCTTCTGCCCAGATAGAATGAAGACTTCAGACCCTCTGGAGGACCACTTCTGCCCGGTTGGGTGAAGACGTCTCAAGGTAGGGTGATCTTCAAGGGGGTAGTGTTAGGTTTTATTAAGGGGGGATTGGGTGGGTTTTAGAGTAGGGTTGGGTGTGTGGGTGGTGGGTTGTAATGTTGGTGGGGGGTATTGTCTTTTTTTTTACAGGTAATAGAGCTGATTACTTTGGGGCAAAGCCCCGCAAAAGGCCCTTTTAAAGGGCTATTTGTAATTTAGTATAGGGTAGGGATTTTTATTAGGGGGATTAGATTAGGTGTAATTAGTTTAAAAAAATTGTAATTATTTTATTATTTTCTGTAATTTAGTGGGTTTTTCTTGTACTTTAGTTTATTTAATTTAATTGTAATTAATTGTAGTTAGTTTAGGTAATTAATTTAATTATAGTGTAGTGTTAGGTGTAATTGTAACTTAGGTTAGGTTTTATTTTACAGGTAAATTTGTAATTATTTTAACTAGGAAGTTATTAAATAGTTAATAACTATTTAATAACTATTGTACCTAGTTCAAATAAATACAAACTTGCCTGTAAAATCAAAATAAATCCTAAAATGGCTACAATGTAACTATTAGTTATATTGTAGCTATCTTAGGGTTTATTTTATAGGTAAGTATTTAGTTTTAAATAAGAATAATTTATTTAATTGTAGTAATTTTATTTAGATGTATTTAAATTATATTTATGTTAGGGGGTGTTAGGTTTACGGTTAGACATAGATTTAGGGGTTAATAACTTTATTATAGTGGCGGCGACGTTGGCTGTGGCAGATTAGGGGTTAATAAGTGTAGTTAGGTGGCGGCGACATTGGGGGCGGCAGAGTAGGGGTTAATAAATATAATGTAGGTTGGGGCGATGTTGGGGACATCAGATTAGGAATTCATAAGTATAATGTAGGTGCCGGCGGTGTCCGGAGCGGCAGATTAGGGGTTAATAATAATATTATGCAGGTGTCGGCGAAGTCAGGGGCGGCAGATTAGGGGTTAATAGGTGTAAGATTAGGGGTGTTTAGACTCGGGGTTCATGTTAGGGTGTTAGGTGTAGACATAACAAGTATTTCCCCATAGGAATCAATGGGGCTGCGTTAAGAGCTGAACGCTGCTTTTTTGCAGGTGTTAGTTTTTTTTTCAGCCGAATCAGCCCCATTGATTCCTATGGGGAAATCGTGCACAAGCACGTTTTGCCAGCTCACCGCTACCGTAAGCAGCGCTGGTATTGAGATGAGATGTGGAGCTAAAATCTGCTCTACGCTCACCTTTTTGCGGCTAACACTGGGTTAAAAAAACCTGTAATACCAGCATTACTTTAGGTGAGCGGTGACGGAAAAAAACATAATTTATGTAAGAACTTACCTGATAAATACATTTCTTTCATATTGGCAAAAGTCCATGAGCTAGTGACGTATGGGATATACAATCCTACCAAGAGGGGCAAAGTTTCCCAAACCTCAAAATGCCCATCAATACACCCCTCACCACACCCACAATTCAGTTTAACGAATAGCCAAGCAGTGGGGTGAAAAAGAAAGGAGTAAAAAGCATCAACAAAAGAAATTTGGAAATAATTGTGCTTTATACAAAAAAATCATAACCACCATAAAAAGGGTGGGCCTCATGGACTCTTGCCAATATGAAAGAAATTAATTTATCAGGTAAGTTCTTACATAAATTATGTTTTCTTTCATGTAATTGGCAAGAGTCCATGAGCTAGTGACGTATGGGATAGCAATACCCAAGATGTGGAACTCCACGCAAGAGTTACTAGAGAGGGAGGGATAAAAATTAAAACAGCCATTTTCCGCTGAAAAAATTAATCCACAACCCAAAAAAATAAGTTTATTCCCATAAATGAAAGAAAAAAAATTAAATCAAAAGCAGAAAAATCAAACTGAAACATCTGCCTGAAGAACTTTTCTACCAAAAACTGCTTCTGAAGAAGCAAATACATCAAAACGGTAGAATTTAGTAAATGTATGCAAAGAGGACCAAGTTGCCGCTTTGCAAATCTGATCAACTGAAGCTTCATTCTTAAAGGCCCACGAAGTGGAGACTGATCTAGTAGAATGAGCTGTAATTCTCTGAGGCGGGGCCTGACCCGACTCCAAATAAGCTTGATGAATCAAAAGTTTCAACCAAGAAGCCACGGAAATAGCAGAAGCCTTCTGACCTTTCCCAGGACCAGAAAATAAATCAAATAGACTGGAAGTCTTCCTGAAATCTTTAGTAGCTTCCACATAATATTTCAAAGCTCTTACCACATCCAAAAGAATTTAAGGATCTTCCCAAAGAATTCTTAGGATTAAGACACAAGGAAGGGACAACAATTTCTCTACTAATGTTGTTAGAATTCACAACCTTAGGTAAAAATTGAAAAGAAGTCTGCAAAACTGCCTTATCCTGATAAAAGATCAGAAAAGGAGACTTACAAGAAAGAGCAGATAGTTCAGAAACTCTTCTAGCAGAAGAGATAGCCAAAAGGAACAACACTTTCCAAGAAAGTAGTTTAATGTCCAAAGAATGCATAGGCTCAAATGGAGTAGCCTGTAAAGCCTTCAAAACCAAATAAAGACTCCAAGTAAGAGAAATTGATTTAATGACAGGCTTAATACGAACTAAAGCCTGTACAAAACAGTGAATATCAGGAAGTATAGCAATCTTTCTATGAAATAAAACAGAAAGAGCAGAGATTTGTCCCTTCAAGGAACTTGCAGACAAACCCTTATCCAAACCATCCTGAAGAAACTGTAAAATTCTAGGAATTCTAAAAGAATGCCAAGAGAATTTATGAGAAGAACACCATAAAATGTAAGTCTTCCAAACTCTATAATAAATCTTTCTAGAGACAGATTTACGAGCTTGTAACATAGTATTAATCACTGAGTCAGAGAAACCTCTATGACTTAGTACTAAGCGTTCAATTTCCATACCTTCAAATTTAATGATTTGAGATCCTGATGGAAAAACGAACCTTGAGACAGTAGGTCCAGCCTTAATGGAAGTGGCCAAGGCTGGCAACTGGACATCCGAACCAGATCCGCATACCAAAACCTGTGTGGCCATGATGGAGCCACCAGCAACATAAACGATTGTTCCATGATGATTTTGGAGATCACTCTTGGAAAAAGAACTAGAGGTGGGAAAATGTAAGCAGGATGATAACACCAAGGAAGTGACAGTGCATCCACTGCTTCCGCCTGAACATCCCTGGAGCTGGACAGGTATCTGGGAAGTTTCTTGTTTAGATAAGAGGCCATGAGATCTATCTCTGGAAGACCCCACATCTGAACAATCTGAGAAAACACATCTGGATGGAGAGACCACTCCCCTGGATGTAAAGTCTGACGGCTGAGATAATCCGCCTCCCAATTGTCTACACCTGGGATATGCACCGCAGAGATTAGACAGGAGCTGGATTCCGCCCAAGCAAGTATCCAAGATACTTCTTTCATAGCTTGGGGACTGTGAGTCCCACCCTGATGATTGACATATGCCACTGTTGTGATATTGTCTGTCTGAAAACAAATGAATGGTTCTCTCTTTAACAGAGGCCAAAACTGAAGAGCTCTGAGAATTGCACGGAGTTCTAAAATATTTATTGGTAATCTCGCCTCTTGAGATTTCCAAACCCCTTGTGCTGTCAGAGATCCCCAAACAGCTCCCCAACCTGAAAGACTTGCATCTGTTGTGATCACAGTCCAGGTTGGCCGAACAAAAGAAGCCCCTTGAACTAAACAATGGTGATCTATCCACCACGTCAGAGAGTGTCGTACATTGGGATTTAAGGATATTAATTGTGATATCTTTGTATAATCCCTGCACCATTGGTTCAGCATACAAAGCTGTAGAGGTCTCATGTGAAAATGAGCAAAGGGGATCACGTCCGATGCTGCAGTCATGAGACCTAAAACTTCCATGCACATAGCCACTGAAGGGAATGACTGAGACTGAAGGTGCCGGCAGGCTGCAACCAATTTTAAACATCTCTTGTCTGTTAGAGACAGAGTCATGGACACTGAATCTATCTGGAAGCCTAAAAAGGTGACCCTTGTCTGAGGAATCAATAAACTTTTTGGTAAATTGATCCTCCAACCATGTTTCCGAAGAAACAACACTAGTTGATTCGTGTGAGATTCTGCAGATCATAAAGACTGAGCTAGTACCAATATATCATCCAAAAAAGGAAACACCGCAATACCCTGTTCTCTGATTACAGATAGTAGGGCACCTAGAACCTTTGAAAAGATTCTTGGAGCTGTTGCTAGGCCAAATGGAAGAGCAACAAATTGGTAATGCTTGTCTAGAAAAGAGAATCTCAGAAACTGATAATGTTCTGGATGAATCGGAATATGAAGGTATGCATCCTGCAAGTCTATTGTGGAGATATAATGTCCTCGCTGAACAAAAGGCAGAATAGTCCTTATAGTCACCATCTTGAAAGTTGGTTCAAAATTTTCAGATCCAGAACTGGTCTGAATAAATTTTCCTTCTTTGGGACAATGAATAGATTTGAATAAAACCCCAAACCTTGTTCCTGAAAAGGAACTGGCATGATTACCCCTGAAGACTCCAGGTCTGAAACACACTTCAGGAAATCCTGAGCTTTTACTGGATTTGCTGGGATACGTGAGAGAAAAAATCTTCTCACAGGAGGTCTTACTCTGAATCCTATTTGATACCCTTGAGAGACAATGCTCTGAATCTATTGATTTTGGACAGAATTTATCCAAATATCTTTGAAAAACCATAATCTGCCCCCTACCAGCTGAGCTGGAATGAGGGCCGCACCTTCATGCGGACTTAGGGGCTGACTTTGGTTTCTTAAATGGCTTGGATTTATTCCAATTTGAGGAAGGCTTCCAATTGGAAACAGATTCCTTGGGGTAAGGATTGAGTTTTTGTTCCTTATTTTGACGAAAGGAACGAAAATGGTTAGAAGCCTTAGATTTACCCTTAGGTTTTTTATCCTGAGGCAAAAAAACTCCCTTTCCCCCAGTGACAATTGAAATAATAGAATCCAACTGAGAACCAAATAAATTATTACCTTCGAAAGAAATCAGATTTTTCCTATCTTAATTCCGATTGGCTGATAGAATCCTATCAGCCAATCGGAATTGAAGGGACGCCATCTTGGATGACGTCCCTTAAAGGAGCCTTCATTCGTCGATAGTCCGTCAGGAAAGAAGGATGTTCCGCGTTGGCGGGATGAAGATTGAAGACCCCGCTTGGAAGATGACATCGCCCAGATAGAAGACTTCTTCAGCGCCTCTTGGAAGATGAAATTGCCCGGATGGAAGACTTCTTCAGCGCCGCTTGGAGGATCACTTCATCGGATGGAAGATTTCTTCAGCGCCACTTGGAGGATAACTTCTGCCGCTCCGGGTCTCCTCTTTGGTTCTATCGCTGCTTGGCTTAGTGAAGACAACTCAAGGTAGGATGATCTTCAGGGGATTAGTGTTAGGTTATTTTAAGGGGGTTTGGGTTAGATTAGGGGTATGTGGGTGGTGGGTTTTAATGTTGGGGGGGGGGTTGTATTTTTCTTTTACAGGCAAAAGAGCTGAATTCTTTGGGGCATGCCCCACAAATGGCCCTTTTAAGGGCTGGTAAGGTAAAAGAGCTTTGAACTTTTTTAATTTAAAATAGGGTAGGGCATTTTTTTTATTTTGGGGGGGGTTTGTTATTTTATTAGGGGCTTAGATTAGGTGTAAGTAGCTTAAAATTGTTGTAATATTTTTTAAATGTTTGTAACCTATTTTTTTTATTTTTTGTAACTTAGCTTTTTTTATTTTTGTACTTTAGTTAGTTTATGTAATTGTATTTAATTGTAGTTATTTGTAGTTAATTTATTTAATTTATTTAATGATAGTGTAGTGTTAGGTTTAATTGTAACTTAGGTTAGGATTTATTTTACAGGTAATTTTGTATTTCTTTTAGCTAGGTAGTTATTAAATAGTTAATAACTATTTAATAACTATTCTAACTAGCTAAAATAAATACAAAGTTACCTGTAAAATAAATATAAATCCTAAAATAGCTACAATGTAATTATTAATGACATTGTAGCTATCTTAGGGTTTATTTTACAGGAAAGTATTTAGTTTTAAATAGGAATAATTTATTTAATGATAGTGTAGTGTTAGGTGTAATTGTAACTTAGGTTAGTTTTTATTTTACAGGTAAATTTCTCTTTATTTTAGCTAGGTAAGCTATTAAATAGTTAATAACTATTTAATAGCTATTGTACCTAGTTAAAATAAATTGAAAGTTATCTGTAAAATAAAAATAAATCCTAACATAGCTACAATATAATTATTATTTATATTGTAGCTATATTAGGGTTTATTTTAAAGGTAAGTATTTAGTTTTAAATAGGATTAATTTAGTTCATAATAGAAATATTATTTAGATTTATTTAATTAATATTTAAGTTAGGGGGGTGTTAGGGTTAGTGTTAGACTTAGGTTTAGGGGTTAATACATTTATTACAGTGGCAGCGGTGTAGTGGGGGGCAGGATAGGGGTTAATAAATGTATTATAGGTGGCGACGGTGTAGGGGGGGCAGATTAGGGGTGGCGGTTTAGGGGGTAATAACTTTATTTAGTTGCGGCGGTGTAGGGGGGACAGATTAGTGGTGTTTAGACTCAGGGTACATGTTAGGGTGTTAGGTGCAGACATCTCCCATAGAAATCAATTGGATGTCTGGCAGCAGCGAACTTGTACTTTCGCTATGGTCAGACTCCCATTGATTCCTATGGGATCCGCCGCCTCCAGGGTGGCGGTTTGAAAACCAGGTACGCTGGGCCGTAAAAGTGCCGAGCGTACCTGCTAGTTTTTTGATAACTAGCAAAAGTAGTCAGATTGTGCCGCACTTGTGTATCTGGAGTGACGTAAGAATCGATCTGAGTCCGGCGAATCGAAGTTTACGTCAGAAAATTCTACTTTTGCCGGTCTCTAGCCTTTGATAACTAAGGCGAATCAGCCTCGCCACAAATATGCTGCGGAATTCCAGCGTATTTGAGGTTGACGGCTTGATAACTAGGCCCCAAAGACTGCATTTTAAAGTAAAAAGCAGTAAATAACAAGCAAACATGCAAGACCTGCAATTTAAAGTGAAAGGCAGTAAAAATAATTTGCACTAGAGCTGCATTTAAAATATTGTGCTACTTTAACTTGATCACTATGAACCAAGATAAGAGTGTTGATATGATGCATCAAACTTTAGAGACCAGATCCTATGCCTCTGGCTCTAAATATTCAATGCACTCCTGCAGATCATCAACCAGTTCTGCAGGACTCAGAGCCCGTGCTAAAGCACAAGCAGCCCAGGCACAAGTTTCTTATGCTGAAAAAGAAGCAAACATGATAAAGCAGAAAGCAGCACTAAAAGCAGAGGCAGCAAGGCGCAAAGCAGATATGGAAGCAGAGGCATCTAAGCGCAAAGCAGATATGGAAGCAGAGGCAGCTAGGCACAAAGCGGAGACAGCAAGGTGTGAAGCTGAAACAGCGCAACACAAGGCAGAGTTAGAAGCTAATATGCATGTGCTAAAGATTCAAAGGGCAGCAGTTGCAGCATCTGCAGAAGCAGCAGTATATGAAGCAGCAGCTGAACTTGAAGAGGAACCACTTCAAGATTTTGCAGAAATAACTACCCATGATTCAGTACAAAGGACTCGTGAGTATGTACAGAACCATGCTCTGGACCAAGATAAAACAGAGCATGCTCCTATCCAACCTATGTCTAGCATAATACCACAGTTTCCTGACTCAACATATTTACAGTCCACTCCAAGTATTCCTGACTTGCACCCTCCTTCCCAGACTGACACCAAATGTCTCAACACCAAGGGTGCGCTTTCAAGAAAGCAGAGGCTACGCTGATCCACGACATCCATCACATTCAATGGACTCTCACATATCCCCTCTCAGAAATAGTACATTAGGAACTTCAGAGACTACTGACCTAGCAAAGCACCTGATTTGTCGAGAGTTAGTGAGTACAGGGCTACTAACATTTGATGATCGACCAGAGAACTACTGGGCATGGAAGACATCATTCCAATGTGTCACCATCTTAATCTTACAGCCAGAGAAGAGCTAGATCTTTTGACTAAGTGGCTTGGTCCAGAGTCATCTCAACAGGGTAAGAGAATCAGGTCAGTGCATGTTCATAACCCAATTGATGGAGTTAAAATGGTATGGCAGAGACTAGAAGAATGTTATGGCAGCCCTGAAGCTATTGAGAATGCACTGTTAAAGAAGCTAGAAAACTTCTCCAAAATCTCAAACAAAGACAACATAAAGTTAAGAGAACTTGGTGACATGTTGTTGGAGGTGAATGCAGCTAAGACAGGAGGCTTTTTGCCAGGACTGGCATACCTAGACACAGCTCGTGGCATCAAACCAATTATTGAAAAACTGCCATATAGCCTGCAAGAAAAGTGGATTTTTAAAGGTTCCATGTACAAAGAAGACCACCATGTCTCCTTTCCACCATTCAGTTTCTTCGCCAGATTTATTGTCAACCAAGCAAAGACCAGAAATGATCCAAGCTTCATATTCTCAACATGCAGCAACCAAGTTCCAGTAAATACAGAGAAGACAGGAACAAGGTACAGCAACAGACCAACGGTGTCAGTAAGAAAGACAGAAGTGTCAGCTACTAATGCAACTCCATAAGTGAACAGCCCTGCAAGGAAATCCATGGAGTCAGACAGTCCATGTCCAATTCATAATAAACCACACCCACTGTCAAAGTGTCGTGGGTTCAGAAGCAAGCACATTGATGAACGTAAAGCTTACCTGAAGGAGAATTCTATCTGCTTTAGATGTTGTGCATCCACCAGACACATTGCCAAAGACTGCAAGAATAACATAAGATGCAGAGAATGCAACAGTGACCAACATACTTCAGCTTGCATCCAGGTCCAGCTCCCTGGGTATTAGAGACTTCTTTACCTAAGAGAGAGCAAGGCGGGGAGCAAGAGGAAGCTACCCCACCCACTGTCGTATCCAAGTGTACAGAGTTATGCGGGAAAGGGACAAGGCGCAGATCATGTTCCAAGATTTGTTTAGTGACTGTATATCCCTCTAATCAACCTGACTGTTCTGTAAAGATGTATGCAGTGTTAGACGATCAAAGTAACCGTTCTTTAGCCAAATCAGAGTTTTTTTTATGTGTTTAACATTAGTGGTGAAACATTTTCCTACACTTTAAGAACATGCTCAGGCATTACAGAGAAAACAGGGCTTAGGGTATCCAACTTCACTGTTCAGTCTATTGATGGGAAAACACACATAAAACTCCCCACACTCATTGAATGTGACATGATACCTGATGACTGGTCAGAAATTCCAACACCTGAGATTACACAGCATTTCCCTCATCTGAAATCATTAACAGACAAGACCCAAACGCACAAATACTTCTCTTGTTAGGAAGAGACATTCTGAAGGTGCACAAAGTACGTGAGCAGATTAATGGGCCTCATAACAGTCCTTATGCACAACATTTAGACTTAGGTTGCGTCATAGTTGGGGAAGTATGCTTAGGAGTAGCTCATAGACCAGCAGATGTGAACTCTTTCAAGACATATGTGCTGCCTAGTGGACGCACTTCTCTGTTCAGCCCATGCACTAGTTATATACAGGTAAAAGAGACCTTTAATGCTTGTAAACAACAGCCATACACCCCTTCATTGTGTTATTTAGGAAATGCAACTCTCAATGTGGACAGTTTAGATGATAATGTGTTTGTTACTACTCCAAACAATGACAAACCTGCTATGTATATTCAAGATGGTATGTTCCTTGATGTAGTTGAAAAAGAAATGTTTATTGATTAAGCAAATTACTGGGTAGCACCCCTACCATTTCGCTTACCTCGACTTAGACTACCAAACAACATAGAGCAAGCTCAGAAAAGACTCCTTGCTCTACAGCGTTCCTTTGTGAAAAAATCTGAAATGAAGAAACATTTTGTTAACTTTATGCAAAAGATCTTTGACCATGACCAAGCAGAACCTGCCCCACCATTGGATCCAGGTGAGGAGTGTTGGTACCTACCAATCTTTGGTGTCTATCACCCTCAGAAGCCAGGACGGATCAGATTAGTTTTTGACTCAAGTGCTCAGTTTGAAGGCATCTCACTGAATGACACACTCCTCAGTGGGCCTGATTTAAATAATACACTACTAGGTGTCCTTTTACGTTCCCGCAAAGAGCAAGTTGCAATTACCACTGATGTACAACGTATGTTTTACTGTTTCATGGTTAGAGAAGATCACCGTAACTATTTGAGATTTCTTTGGTTTCGTGACAATGACCTTAACAAAGAAATTACAGAGTTCAGGATGAAGGTACATGTCTTTGGAAACAGCCCTTCTCCAGCCATAGCCATTTATGGTCTAAGACAAATAGCAAAGCAAGGAAAAAGTGAGTATGGCGAAGATGTAGAACAGTTTATCTTGAGGAATTTCTATGTAGATGATGGACTCGCATCTGTGCCTACTAAAGCTGAAGCAATCAGTCTTCTGCAGAGGGCTGACATGCTCGCAGGATCGAATCTAAAGCTACACAAAGTGGCATCCAACAGAAGTCCAGTAATGAAAGCATTTCCCGCAGATGACAGAGCTAAAGATCTAAAGGACCTTGTTCTAGGTGTCGATCCTCTACCCCTCCAAAGGAGCTTAGGAGTAAGTTGGAACTTACAGACTGACAATTTCACCTTTCAAGTGTCTAAAGAGGTAAAACCTTTCACACAGAGAGGTATCCTGGCTACAGTAAACAGTCTTTATGACCCACTTGGGTTTGCATCTCCAATCACTATGCAAGGTAAATCTTTAGTCAGAGAACTCTCAACAGACCAATGTGACTGGGATTCCCCACTCTTACCAGATAGAGAAGCTCAATGGAGAGCATGGACAGAAGACCTGATCCATCTTGAAGATCTCAGTACTCCCAGACCCTATGTGCCGGTGTCACTATCATCCACAGTGAGAAAGGAGGTATGTGTTTTTTCTGATGCTTCTACTGTAGCGATAGCAGCTGTGGCATATCTCAGAGTCATAGACAGTAGTGGTCAATGTCATGTAGGCTTTATTATGGGCAAATCTAAACTAGCTCCAAGACCAGCCATACAGTGCCACGTCTAGAATTATGTGCAGCTGTTTTGTCAGTTGAGCTAGCTGAACTTATTACTGAAGAAATGGACATTGAACTTTATGCAGTTAAATATTACACTGATAGCAAAATTGAGTTAGGTTATATTCACAATACTTGTAGGAGATTTCATGTATATGTCTCAAACAGAATAATTCGTATTAGAAAATCTACTAACCCAGATCAGTGGCATTATATTAACACCAGTCAGAATCCAGCAGATCATGGTACTAGACCAATTCAGGCAGCTCACCTAAAACATACCAACTGGTTCTCAGGCCCAGATTTCTTACATCAGGCAGATACTAGTGATCAATCTGAAGCTAAAGCATTTGACCTCGTTGAACAAGATTCTGACAGTGAGATCAGACCTGAAGTGACAGCTTTAAAAACTGGAGTGTATGAACGCCAGTTAGACTCACATAGATTTCTCAGATTCTCAAAGTGGAAGTCCCTTGTGAGAGGTATAGCAACACTTATTCACATTGCTAAGTCATTTTCCAGCAGCACTCAAAAGGAGTCGTGCACAGGCTGGCATTGCTGCAAAGGGTTATGTCATTTCTTAGATTTTTTGCAAGTTGAAACAGTGATTATCAAATGTATCCAACAAGAGGTGTTTTCGGTAGAGAAAAGGTCTTTATTAAAAGAAAAGAAAATCCCTGATCAAAGCCCAATCAAATATTTGAATCCTATAATTGACAAAGACAGATTGATTAGAGTAGGAGAGCGTTTGCTTAATGCAGACATGACTGAAAATGAGAAACATCCTCTTATAATTCCTGCCAACCATCACATAGCTACACTCTTAGTTAAACATTATCATGAAAAGGTAGCACATCAAGGTCGTCATTTCACTGAAGGTGCTCTACGTTCAGCAGACTTGTGGATCATTAGAGCTAAAAAAACTCATTTCCAGTGTTGTTCACAAGTGTGTCACCTGTAAGAAGCTGAGAGGAAGGCTGCAGGAACAGAAAATGTCAGATCTCCCAACAGACAGACTTACTGTAGCTCCTCCATTCTCACATGTAGGGCTTGCTGTTTTGGGTCCTTGGAATGTAGTATCTCATTATACTAGAGGACACTCTGCAGAGAGTAAGAGATGGGCTGTGATGTTCACTTGTTTAAGCACTAGAGCCGTTCATTTGGAGCTGATTGAATCTATGTCATCTTCAAGCTTCATTAATGCTCTGAGAAGATTTCTCTCCCTTCGTGGACCAGTTAAGCAATTCCGATCTGAAAAAGGGACAAACTTTGTAGGAGCTTGTAAGGAAATACAAATTAACTCATTGATCCTGGATCAGGGATGCACCTGGACTTTCAATGCCCCCCACTCATCTCATATGGGAGGAGTGTGGGAGAGAATGATTGGTGTGGCTAGACGTATTCTAGACTCAATGTTGATGCAAAGCAAAAACACTCGACTGTCCCATGAAGTGCTTACTACATTGATGGCTGAAGTTACAGCTATAATGAACGCTAGGCCATTGGTTTCTATTTCAACAGACCCTGAGAGACCTGAAATTCTTACACCAGCGATGCTCTTGACTCAAAAGGCTTGTGCAACATCAGCTCCACCTGGTGAGTTTACCTTGAAGGAACTTTACAAGTGCCAGTGGAAGCAAGTTCAGAATCTTGCTAAAACCTTTTGGAAACATTGGAGGCAAGAGTACCTGTCATCACTCCAAACAAGAAGAAAATGGAATGAGGAGAAAACAAATGTTCAAAAAGCAGATCTTGTATTGTTAAAAGACTCTCAAGTAAAGCGCAATGAATGGCCAATTGGTCTTATTGTAAAAACCATTCCTAGTGGTGATGGTGATGACATCTGGTGGTTTTACATTGTAATTACAGCTTAATTCCTCTCAAGAATGAATCAGGAAGTGTCCTGTCTCTTGTTATAAAAGTTCTCAATTGTCAATGAAAAGTTTTTACTTTCAGTTTCACAGCAGCCATCTTAGCTTCAAGAAGCATGGAAATCAGCTCTTCATATTTGCCTCTAGATATACATATGCCTGTAAGTTATTTATTGTTTTCTAAGAGTTCATTGTATATTTGAATTGCATTGCTATTTGCTGTAAGGTTTAAATGTAAGCTCTCTGTGTTAGAAACATGTATTATTGTAGGTATTGCAAGCACCACGTGTAAGCACATATTGTAATTTCAACTTTTCTTATTGTATTGCAGTTTTACAAAATAACTATTCAGAAGTAAAATCAGTTTGGAATAAACACAAAGTTATTTCTGTCTGGTTTGTTAACTAGCTGTCTAGCTATCAGTTAGTGAGGACAGTACAGTATATACTGTATGTGTCTAAAATTTCCCATAGAATCCTGAAATGTTTAAAATCTGTATATTTTGAACTCAAAAACCACTAAGTCATGTTTGCTTATAGTGATAAATATGCACTTCTGTAATATCAAATCACTTAGTGCACCCTTGTGTAAACAGTGAATTATAAACTCTGATTCACTGTTCACATGCTTCAATCCGCTGTCTGCATGAGTAAGGGTGGATGTGCGCAGGTTGATAGCAGGGAGGGAAAAAACACTCTTGTAACTTAACGGGACAGTCAAGGCCAAACAAATCTTTCATGATTCAAATAGGGCATGTAATTTTAAACAACTTTGCAGTTTACTTTTATCACCAATTTTGCTTTGCTCTCTTGGTATTTTTAGTTAAAAGCTAAACCTAGGAGGTTCATATGCTAATATCTTATACCTTGAAGGCCGCCTCTAATCTAAATGGATATTGACAGTTTTTCAGCACTAGAGGGCGTTAGTTAGAAGATAACATTGAGCTCATGCACGTGAATTTACAGAGGAGTGAGCACTAATTGGATAAAATGCAAGTCTGTCAAAAGAACTGAAATAAGGGGGCAGTCTGCAGACACTTAGATACAAGGTAATTACAGAGGTAAAACATGTATAATTATAACTGTGTTGAGTATGCAAAACTGGGGAATGGGTAATTAAGGGATTATCTATCTTTTAAAACAACAACAATTCTGGTGTTGACTGTCCCTTTAAAGGCACCAAATAAAAAAACAAATACTGCAGGCTTGGGGGTGGCTGGAGCATATTCAAACATTATTTTTTATATTAAAAGGTAGCTCTGCATATTAATTATACATGAATGGTTCATTTAAAGGGCCATTAAAAGGAAATGAAACTGAAAAAAAATATTTAATGATTCAGACAGTTTATTTTATCAAATTTGATTAATTTCCCATAATATTCTGTATTGAAGAGACACCTGGATATGCATCTGGAGCACTACATGGCAGGAGATAGCACTGTTATCTAGTGCTCTTGCAAATGGATAACATTCTTGCAAAACTGCTAAAATATACTGCTCCAGAAATGGGCCGGCATTCGTCCTGGCTTTTGAACAAAAAATACCAAGAGTGCAAAGAATAGTTGATAATAAGAGTTAAATAGAATGTTGTTAAAATTGCATGCTCTGAGGGGGGCGGAGCCAACCGCCAAACAGAATGGTCACAAACATCATGAGCTCCATTCACAATAGCCTCAAAAAGGCATTTTAAAAGAGATTCATAATAGATTTAATATTCGGAACTGACCCAGGTAACCAGCAAACTCAAGGGATCTAAATGTCACGGACATAGATGTTCAGACTGAGATAGGAGCAGAGGATTGTAGCACAAACAAGAACCGAACACTGAGGCCCAACACAGCACGCCATGATAAATTGCATAGCATTGCAACCGGTGAACATCCAAAGCTGCCCATACACTGTACAGGTCACTGAAGCAATCGTTAACTGGGAACGACATACCTCATGACTACCCGATGAGCTCTTCGGCAGCCTTCAATTACAGCTGAGAACAGTTTGTTCAAAAGTGCTCGCACAAGCTGAGGATTGTCTTACGGACACAGTCACACTTGATGGAGACCCCTGTGATTTACATGGTTCTGCCGGCCCATAGGAAGCAGTGATACTGCGGAGGGCCGATAGTCGTCGGTGCGAACAGCTGCTGGTGGAGGAACTTCTCACACATGAGTTCCGATTTTTGCCTGATTTCTACACACAGGCTGAGGACCGGCATGGTGGCCTAAGATAAATTGCTGTGTTGGGTAATATGGTGGATACTATCTCAGACGGTGGGGAATCTGTATGGCTGGACTGTTCTATTGTCCGGTGTTTAAAGACAGGGCAGGATGCCTTACTATGTTCCTTCCTCAAATAGTCAGTATGTTTTAGCAAGTAACCGACCTGAGCCCCTCCACCTCTTAGTTGAACCCCCTGCTGCAGTTTATTACAAAGTTACCTATAGAAATTTCAGCGAGGAAGAACCACCAATTTCATCTGGCGGCTTGAGAAAAATGGAGTCTCTTAGGCCGTTGCTTGCAGAGCAGCAACCTTGATTCTTGTTCTGGGGGAGACTAGTGGTCTACCTACAAGCCCTCAAGGATACCAAAGCAATATACACTAATCAATCCCATGGCCCTGATGATAACACTTAGGTTTGAAAACCGGGGACTGTATGCTTGTTATGTACTTATTTAATTTTTAGTGACCCCCCATAAGAGTCTTAGTTTTCTTCTCTACTTTCACCCTGTTTGCATGCCTACCCTTTCATACCATATAGCTCAATGGCTCCTTTTATTACCTATGCCACCACCTTTCTTTCATGTGAAGTTCTGATCCACTGAGGCATATTAACATGCTGCCTTAATATTATATTCTTAATTAATCCAAGGTTATACATAGGGTTTATCATTTAATACACTACCATCACTTCTGCATGTCAGCAGTCTTCAGGGGTTAGTGGGTGGCCCCTGGAGACACCTGCAGGGATATCTTGGGTATAAAGCACCTCATAGGAGTATATACATTTCTACATAATACTAGACGTGTATAATAACATATAGACCTTTAATGTTGGTTTTCTACACTACTTGTTTGTTTTCTCCTCCAGTGAAACCCAGATGAATAGGCAACTTTAAAATTACAGGATAAAAGTGCCAGGTACTGGCTACCCTAGGTCCAGAGTGTGCTAGGTACTGCTTGTGCTGTGTAATGCTTGTGTTGGGTGCTGTTTTTGCTGGGTACAGTGTGGGCTATCTTCTATTTGTACTAGGTGCTGTTTGTTCTAGGCATGGTTTGTGTTGGGTACTGTTTGTGCTGGGATCAGAGTGTGCAAAGTACTGTTTGTGCTAGGTACTATTTGTGTTTGGTATGGTTTGTGTTGGGTGCTGTTTGTGCTAGGAACAGAGTGCGTTAGGTACTGTTTGTATTAGGTTCTGTTTGTGCTGGGTACTGTGTGTGCTGGGTACTCTGTGCGCTGGGTACTGTGTGTGCTGGGTACTGTTTGCGCTAGGTACTGTTTGCGCTAGGTACTGCTTGCGCTAGGTACTGTTTGTGCTAGGTACTGTTTGTGCTAGGTACTGTTTGTGCTAAGTACTGCTTGTGCTAGGTACTGTGTGTGCTAGGTACTGTGTGTGCTAGGTACTGTGTGTGCTAGGTACTGTGTATGCTGGGTACTGCTTGTGCTGGGTACTGCTTGTGCTGGGTGCTGTTTGTGCTTGGTGCTGTTTGTGCTAGGTGCCGTTTGTGCTATGTGCTGTATGTGCTATATGTGATATGTGCTGTATGCGCTAAATACTGTATGTGCTAGGTACTATTTGTGCTAGGTACTATTTGTGCTAGGTACTGTTTGTGCTAGGTACTGTTTGTGCTAACTACTGTTTGTGCTAGGTACTTTTTGTGCCGAGTACTGTGTGTGCTAGGTAATGTGGGTGCTAGGTACTGTTTGTGCTGGTTACTGCTTGTGCTGGGTGCTGTTTGCGCTAGGTTCCGTTTGTGCTATGTGCTGCATGTGCTAGGTACTGTAAGTGCTAGGTACTGTATGTGCTAGGTACTGTTTGTGCTAGACATTGTATTTGCTAGGTGCTGTTTGTTTTAGGTGCTGTTTGTGCTAGGTACTGTTTGTGCTAGGTAAAGTGGATGCTAGGTACTGTTTGTGCTGGTTACTGCTTTTGCTGGGAGCTGTGTGTGCTAGACACTGTCTGTGCTAGGTACTGTATGTCCCAAGTACTGTGTGTGCTAGTTAATGTGGGTGCTAGGAACTGTTTGTGCTGGTTGCTGCTTGTGCTGGGTGCTGTTTGTGCTATGTGCCGTTTGGGCTATGTGCTGCATGTGCTATGTACGGTATGTGCTAGGTACTGTATGTGCTAGATACTGTATGTGCTAGGTACTGTATGTGCTAGGTACTGTATGTGCTAGGTACTGTTTGTGCTAGGTACTGTTTGTGCTAGGTACTGTATGTGCTAGGTACTGTATGTGCTACGTACTGTATGTGCTAGGTACTGTGTGAGCTAGGTACTGTTTGTGCTAGACACTGTGTGTGCTAGGTACTGCGTGTGCTAGGATCTGTGTGTTCTAGGACCTGTGTGTGCTAGGTTCTGTGTTTGCTGGGTACTGGGCGTGTTGGGTACCGTGTGTGCTGGGTACTGTGTGTGCTGGGTACTGTGTGTACTAGGTACTGTTTATTTTATAAAATTTGCTTAATTTCTCATAATATTCTGTGTTGAAGAGACACCTGGATAGGCATCTGGAGCACTACATGGCAGGAGATAGCACTGTTATCTAGTGCTCTTGCAAATGGATAACATTCTTGCAAAACTGCTAACATATACTGTTTCAGAAATGGGGCTTTTGAACAAAAAATACCAAGAGTGCAAAGAATAGTTGATAATAAGAGTTAAATAGAATGTTGTTCAAATTGCATGCTCTGAGGGGGCAGAGCCAACCGCCGAACAGAATGGTCGCAAACATCATGAGCTCCGTTCACAATAGCCTCAAAAAGGCATTTTAAAAGAGATTCATAATAGATTTAATATTCGGAACTGACCCAGGTAACCAGCATAGATGTTCAGACTGAGATAGGAGCAGAGGATTGTAGCACAAACAAGAACCAAACACTGAGGCCCAACACAGCACGCCATGATACATTGCATAGCATTGCAACCGGCGAACATCCAAAGCTGTCCATACACCGTCCAGGTCACTGAAGCAATGGTTAACTGGGAACGACATACCTCATGACTACCGATGAGCTCTTCGGCAGCCTTTAATTACAGCTGAGAACAGTTTGTTCAAAAGTGCTCGCACAAGCTGAGGATTGTCTTACGGACACAGTCACATTTGCTGGAGACCCCTGTAATTACATGGTTCTGGCGGGCCCATAGGAAGCAGTGATACTGCGGAGGGCCGATAGTCATCGGCGCGAACAGCTGCTGGTGCAGGAACTTCTCACACATGAGTTCCGATTTTCGCCTGATCTCTACACACAGGCTGAGGACCGGCATGGTGGCCTAAGATAAATTGCTGTGTTGGGTAATATGGTGGATACTATCTCAGGCGGTGGGGAATCTGTACAATGGACGGACTGTTCTATTGTCCGGTGTTTAAAGACAGGGCAGGATGCCTGACTATGTTCCTTCCTCAAGTAGTCAGTATGTTTTAGCAAGTAACAGACCTGAGCTACTCCATCTCTTAGTTGAACCCCCTGCTGCAGTTTATTACAAGGATACCATTCCAGCAAATTTCAGCGAGGAAGAACCACCAGTTTCATCTGGTGGCTTGAGAAAAATGGAGTCTCTTAGGGCGCTGCTTGCAGAGCACCAACCTTGATTCTTGTTCTGGGGGAGACTATTGGTCTACCTACAAGCCCTCAAGGATACCAAAGCAATGTACACTAATCAATCACATGCCCCTGGTGATAACACTTAGGTTTGAAAACCGGGGACTGTATGCTTGTTATGTACTTATTTTATTTTTAGTGACCCCCCATAAGAGTCTTAGTTTTCTTTTCTACTTTCACTCTGTTTGCATGCCTACTCTTCCATACCATATAGCTCAATGGCTCCACCTTTCTTTCATGTGAAGTTCTGATCCACTGAGGCATATTAACATGCTGGCTTAATATTATATTCTTAATTAATCCAAGGTTATACATAGGGTTTTTCATTTAATACACTACCATCACTTCTGAATGCCAGCAGTCTTCGGGGGTTAGTGGGTGACCCCTGGAGACACCTGCAGGGATATCTTGGGTATAAAGCACCTCATAGGAGTATATAAATGTCTACATAATACTAGAAGTGTATTATAACATATAGCCCTTTAATGTTGTTTTTCTACACTACTTGTTTGTTTTCTCCTCTAGTGAAACCCAGATGAATAGGCAACTTTAAAATTACAGGATTAAAGTGCCAGGTACTGGCTACCCTAGGTCCAGTGTGTGCTTGTGCTGTGTAATGCTTGTGTTGGGTGTTGTTTGTGCTGGGTACAGTGTGGGCTAGCTTCTATTCGTACTAGGTGCTGTTTGTTCTAGGCATGGTTTGTGTTGGGTACTGTTTGTGCTGGGATCAGAGTGTGCAAAGTAATGTTTGTGCTAGGTACTATTTGTGTTTGGTATGGTTTGTGTCGGGTGCTGTTAATTCTAGGAACAGTGTGTGTTAGGTACTGTTTGTATTAGGTTCTGTTTGTGCTGGGTACTGGGTGTGCTGGGTACTGTTTGCGCTAGGTACTGTTTGCGCTAGGTACTGCTTGTGCTAGGTACTGTTTGTGCTAGGTACTGTGTGTGCTAGGTACTGTATATGCTAGGTACTGTATGTGCTAGGTACTGTGTTTGCTAGGTACTGTGCGTGCTAGGTACTGTGTATGCTGGGTACTGCTTGTACTGGGTACTGCTTGTGCTGGGTGCTGTTTGTGCTGGGAGCTGTTCGTGCTAGGTGCCGTTTGTGCTATGTGCTGTATGTGCTGTATGTGCTAAATACTGTATGTGCTAGGTACTATTTGTGCTAGGTACTGTTTGTGCTAAGTACTGTTTGTGCTAGGTACTGTTTGTGCCGAGTACTGTGTGTGCTAGGTAGATCTATATTGACTTCTTTGAAACAGAACAATGTGTCAATCTGATGTCGTAAGTCGGACAAACTAGCGATGTCCAGAAATAAGCGTAAGTACAAATTTCTGGAGTCGCCAGTGACTTACGGCACTTTAGAAACTGCTGCAGCCTAAAAAAATGAACTAAACTTGTAAATCTTCCGTAACTGTCTAAAACGCCTCCCAAACATCATCCTGACACGTATACCCCTCTATCCGCAATCCCCCCTCTCACTCCTAATAATAAATATATTAACCTCCCGGACCCCGCCGCCAGCTACATTAAATGTATTACCCCCTAATCTGACCCCCCTACACCGCCGATACCTATATTAACTATATTACCCCCTAATCTGATCCCCCTACACCGCCGCCACCTATATTAAATTTATGAACCCCTAAACTGAGCCCCCTACACCGCCGCCACCTATATTAACTATATTACCTCCTAATATGATCCCCCTACACCGCCGCCACCTATTTTAAATATATTAAACCATAATATGATCCCCCTACACCGCCGCCACCTACAGGGAGTGCAGAATTATTAGGCAAGTTGTATTTTTGAGGATTAATTTTATTATTGAACAACAACCATGTTCTCAATGAACCCAAAAAACTCATTAATATCAAAGCTGAATAGTTTTGGAAGAAGTTTTTAGTTTGTTTTTAGTTATAGCTATTTTAGGGGGATATCTGTGTGTGCAGGTGACTATTACTGTGCATAATTATTAGGCAACTTAACAAAAAACAAATATATACCCATTTCAATTATTTATTTTTACCAGTGAAACCAATATAGCATCTCAACATTCACAAATATACATTTCTGACATTCAAAAACAAAACAAAAACAAATCAGTGACCAATATAGCCACCTTTCTTTGCAAGGACACTCAAAAGCCTGCCATCCATGGATTCTGTCAGTGTTTTGATCTGTTCACCATCAACATTGCGTGCAGCAGCAACCACAGCCTCCCAGACACTGTTCAGAGAGGTGTACTGTTTTCCCTCCTTGTAAATCTCACAGTACAGTAGCTCTTATTCTATCGCCTATTCAAATCAGCAAATAGAATTAGAGTAGCTCTCATCCGATTGGCTGATTTGAATTTGAAGGCTCAAATCAGCCAATAGGAATTCAAGGGACACCATTTTTAATCGCGCACCTTGAATTCCTATTCAGTGTACGGTGGAGATCGTATGAAGAGGATCCTCCACGCTCCATGGCTCCGTGGTCTTCAGTTCCAGCGTCGCCGATCTTCAATATCACCGGTCTTCAGTTCCAGAGTGGACGGTCTTCAGCTCCACTGTCATCAGTCTTCAACTCCTCCGCTCCGCGCCGGCTGGTTCCTGGAAGAAGAAGAGGTCGCTGCCTGGAAGAAGACTTCACCGCCTGGAACAGGAACTTCTCTGGGGGGGTTGTTCTTTTTTTTACAGGTAAAAGAACTGATTACTTTGGGGCAATGCCCCGCAAAAGGCCCTTTTAAGGGCTGGTAATAGAGCTGATTACTTTTGTAATTTAGATTAGGGTAGGGAAATTTTATTATTTTGGGGGGCTTTTTTATTTTATTAGTGGGCTTAGATTAGGTGTAATTAGCTTAAAATTCTTGTCATCTTTTTTAATTTTTTGTAATTTAGTGTTTGTTTGTTTTTGTAATATAGTTTAGTGTATTTAATTGTATTTTAGTTTAGCTAATTGTAGTTTATTTAATTAATTTATTGATAGTGTAGTGTTAGGTGTAATGGTAACTTAGGTTAGGATTTATTTTACAGGTAATTTTGTAATTATTTTAACTAGGTAGCTATTAAATAGTTATTAACTATTTAATAGCTATTGTACCTAGTTAAAATAAATACAAAGTTACCTGTAAAATAAATATAAACCCTAAAATAGCTACAATGTAATTATTAATTATATTGTAGCTATCTTAGGGTTTATTTTATAGGTTTATATTTAGTTTTAAATAGGAATAATTTAGTTAATAATATTAATATTATTTAGATTTATTTAAATAATAATTAAGTTAGGGGGTATTAGGGTTAGACTTAGGTTTAGGGGGTAATATAGTTAATATAGGTGGCGGCGGTGTAGGGGGCTCAGATTAGGGGTTAATATATTTAATATAGGTGGCGGCGGTGTAGGGGGATCATATTAGGGGTTATTAAATTTAATATAGGTGGCGGCGGTGTAGGGGGATCATATTAGGGGTTAATAAATTTAATATAGGATAAAAGAAATAAAAGAAATTTAATATAGGTGGCGGCGGTGTAGGGGGATCAGATTAGGGGTTAATATATTTAATGTAGGTGGCGGTGGGGTCCGGGAGCGGTGGTTTAGGGGTTACAAGACTTTATTAGGTATTGCGGTGGGGGATTGCGGTTGACCGGTACATAGACATTGTGCATGCGTTAGGTGTTAGGTTTTATTTTGCAGGCAGTTTAGGGAGTTACGGGGCTCCGATACTCAGTGTAAGGCTTACTACGCCTGCATTTTGTGGCGAGGTGAAAATGGAGTAAGATTTCTCCAATTTCGCCACGTAAGTCCTTTCGCTGTATATTGGATACCAAACTGCGCTGGTTTGGTATACCAGTCTATGGGCCAAAAAACTACGGCTGAAGGGTGAAATATACGAGCGTAACTTCTATGTTACGCTGTATATAGGATACCAAACCTAATATTTGGCGTCGCCGGCTTTTGGGGGCGACGCTGCATATCGGATCGGGCCCCAGAATTTAACGTTTTCACAAAGGTCACTCTAATGACCTAGAATGGGGGTTATTGTGTTATGTTATTAAGTTATCTACACATTGCAGATTATTTTTATTCGAGTTCTGTTGGGTTCTGATCTATACTACAATCATACTATCCATTGTCAAGTTATTTAGGATTTATGGTTCTGGTATATTTTGTCTTCTTCAACAGATTTCAAAGTAAACATTGCCAGCTATTTTCAATGAACAAAAATATGCATATCTAGCCATAGTAAGTACGCAACCCAAGCATAAATCATTTCTCAACCCCGCACTAGTGTAGTGAAGTAGAAGTATACTGCCCATAGTATGTAAGGTTATCTCTTCAAACATTGTAGTTTCAGAGAAAGATGCATTTCCTTTTATTTTCTCCCTGATTGTGATATTCTGATTGTATTACCAGTCCCTAACTAAGAAACTTACGGGTAGATTACGAGTTTTGGCGGTAAAGCTAACGTGCAGTTTCTGCTCACCACTCACCTATAGACAACACTGGTATTACAGTTTTTTTTAAACCGGCGTTAGCCGCAGAAAAGTGAGCGGAGAGCAAAATTTAGCTCCATATCTCACTGTAATACCAGCGCTGCTTACGGTAGCGGTGAGCTGGCTAAACGTGCTCGTGCAGGATTTCCCCATAAGAATCAATGGGGGAGAGCCGGCTGGAAAAGAACCTAACACCTGCAAAAAAGCAGCGTTCAGCTCCTAACGCAGCCCCATTGATTCCTATGGGGAAACACATTTATGTCTACACCTAACACCCTAACATGAACCCTGAGTCTAAACACCCCTAATCTTACACTTATTAACCCCTAATCTGCCACCCCCAACATGGCAGACACCTGCATTATATTATTAACCCCTAACCTGCCGCTCCGGACACCGCCACCACCTACATTATACTTATGAACCCCTAATCTGCTGCCCCCAACATCGCCGACACCTACATTATATTTATTAACCCCTAATCTGCCACCCCCAATGTCGCCGCAACCTAACTACATTTATTAACCCCTAATCTGCCGCCCCAATGTTGCCGCAACCTAACTACATTTATTAACCTCTAATCTGCCGCCCCCAACGTCGCCACCACTATAATAAATATATTAACCCCTAAATCTAAGTCTAATACTAACCCTAACACCCCCTAACTTAAATATAATTTAAATAAATCTAAATAAAATTACTACAATTAACTAAATTATTCCTATTTAAAACTAAATACTTACTTATAAAATAAACCCTAAGCTAGCTACAATATAACTAATAGTTACACTGTATCTAGCTTAGGGTTTATTTTTATTTTACAGGCAACTTTGTATTTATTTTAACTAGGTACAATAGTTATTAAATAGATATTAACTATTTAATAACTACCTAGTTAAAATAAGTACAAATTTACCTGTAAAATAAAACCTAACCTAAGTTACAATTACACCTAACACTTCACTATAAATAAATTAATTACCTAAATTAACTACAATTAAATACAATGAAATAAAATTATCTAAAGTACGGAAAAAAACCACTAAATTACAGAAAATAATAAAATAATAAAATAAGTTTTTAAAACTAATTACACCTAATCTAATCCCCCTAATAAAATAAAAAAGCCCCCCAAAATAATAAAAATCCCTACCCTATACTAAATTACAAATAGCCCTTAAAAGGTCTTTTTGCGGGGCATTGCCCCAAAGTAATCAGCTCTTTTACCTGTAAAAAAAAATACAAATCCCCCCAACATTAAAACCCACCACCCACACAACCAACCCTACTCTAAAACCCACCCAACCCCCCCTTAATAAAACCTATCACTAACCCCTTAAAGATCACCCTACCTTGAGAAGTCTTCACCCAACCGGGCCGAAGTCCTCAACGAAGCCAGGTGAAGTGGTCCTCCAGACGGGCAGAAGTCTTCATCCAAGCCGGGAAGAAGAGGTCCTCCAGACGGGCAAAAGTCTTCATCCAGACGGCATCTTCTATCTTCATCCATCCGGAGCGGAGCGGATCCATCTTCAAGACATCCGACGCGGAGCATCCTCTTCTTTCTTTATCCGATGACTAAATGACAGTACCTTTAAGTGACGTCATCCAAGATGGCGTCCCTTCAATTCAGATTGGCTGATAGAATTCTATCAGCCAATCGGAATTAAGGTAGAAAATATCCTATTGGCTGATGCAATCAGCCAATAGGATTGAAGTTCAATCCTATTGGCTGATCCAATCCGCCAATAGGATTGAGCTCGCATTCTATTGGCTGATTGGAACAGCCAATAAAATGCGAGCTCAATCCTATTGGCTGATTGTATCAGCCAATAGGATTTTTTCTACCTTAATTCCGATTAAGGTAGAAAGTGTTTGCGATGTGGGGGGGGCCTCGGTTTAGGGGTTAATAGGTAGTTTATGGGTGTTAGTGTACTTTTTAGCACTTTAGTTAAGAGTTTTATACTACAGTGTTAGCCCATAAAACTACTAATACCGGTGTTAGGAAAATCCCATTGAAAATATAGGATACGCAATTGACTAAAGTGGTTTTGTGGTATCTTCGAGTCGCGCCAAAAAAGTGAGCGGTACACCTGTGCCTGCAAGACTCGTAATACCAGCGGGCGTTAAAACGCAGCGTTGGGACCTCTCAACGCTGCTTTTTAACCCAAACGCAAGACTCGTAATCTACCCATTAGATTTACTAGCTACATATATCACCCATAACAGTTATATGCAAAAAGAGTCATTTGAAAATTCTATTCATCCTGTACTATATTGAAAACACATTATTTACACATTATTTGATGTTTTACTTTGTGCATTTAATGTATTTTTGAAAATATACACTCATTTAAAATCTGATGACTGCAAAAATGTTGGGACAGGGGCAATTTATGACTAATAGCGATATAATCAGTTGAAATAAGAATGTGATGTGAAACAGGTAAGGCAATCGTGTAATCATAGTATACAAGGAGCCTCAAAAAAAGGTCTAGTCCTTCAAGAACAAGGATGGGTCGAGGCTCGCCAATCTGCCAACAGATGCGTCAGTGAATAATCCAACACTCTGAGAACAACATTCCTCAAAGACAAATAGGTAGGAGGTTGGGCATTTCACCTTCTACAGTGCAGAATATTATTAAAAGATTCAAGGAATCTGGTCAAATCTCGGTTGGTAAAGGGCAAGGCCAAAAACCACTTCTGAATGCGTGTGATCTCCGATCCCTCAGACGTCACTGTCTCATAAACTGTCATAAGTCTATAATGGATATCCTGACATGGGCTAGAGAATACTTTGATAAACCTTTGTCAGTCAACACCATTCACCGCTGCATCCATAGATGCAAGTTAAGGCTGTACTATGCAAAGCAGCCATACATCAACACTGCCCAGAAGTGCCGCCGGCTTCTCTGGGCTTGGTCTCATCTGAGATGGACAGTAGCACAGTGGAATCTTTTTTGTGGTCCGACGAGTCAACATTTCAAATAGTTTTTTGAAAATACAGCTGTTGTGTTCTCCGGGCCAAAGAGGAAAAGGACCATCCAATCTGTTAGCATCAGGTCCAAAAGCCAGTGTCTGTCATGGTATCGGGGTGTGCCAGTGCCAATGACATGGGTAACTTCCACATCTGTGAGGGCACCATTAATGCATACAGATATGTATACATTTTTGGAGCAACATATGCAGACATCCAGACGTCGTCTTTTCCAGGGACATCCCTGCATTTTCCAGCAGGACAACACCAAACCACATTCTGCCCTGAATACAAGCGCATGGTTGCGTAAGCAGAGAGTTTGGGTGCTAGCACGGCCTGCCTGCAGTCTTGGCCTGTCTTGAGAATGTGTGGCGCATTATGAAGCCCAAAATAAGGCAACAAAGGCCCCTGTACAAAGACATGCATAATGGATGAATGGGAGAAATTCTGCTTGCTAAACTTAACCAACTGGTGTCTTCAGTGCCCAAACGTTTAATAAGTGTTATTAAAAGGTGATGTTACAGTGGTAAACAGTTGACTGTCTCAACTTTTTGGGGTGTGTTGCAGTCATCAGATTTGAAATGAGTGTATATTTTCAAAAATACATTAAATTCACAAAGTAAAACATCAAATAATTTGGTAATAATATAATGTTTTCAATATAGTACAGGGTGAATTGAATTTGAAAATACTCTTTTTGTTTGTTTTTTCCATACTGTCCCAACTTTTTCGGAATTGGGGTTGTATGTTGAAAGCAAACAACGTAAAATTGTTAACACAATAGGAGTTGAAAGCCCAGTCATCTCAAAACTCAAGTCTAGATTGGTTTCTCCAAATAAGAAAATTGGAGGATGGGGTTTGAGTATTTGAAAACAAATGCAGCAAACACTAAGCTAATTGAGTGTAGTTTAGAATCTGCTGATATATTAATCTGTTAGAAGACTGCAGAAAAATGTTGTAATTGCATGGTGCTACTGCCACTTTAAGGGTGGGTGATGGGGAGTCTTAGATGCACAATATTCTATGTTACATATTTTTTGTTCTACTCTGGTCAGGAAAATGTATATTTAAAAGACCATTAAATACAGTAGAATTGCATAATCAACAATTACATAATAAAAAGACAATGCAATAACACGTACTCTGAATTTTAAATGAACAGTAGATTTTTTTTTCAGACAAATTTAAAAATTTACTTCAATTTGCCAGCTCCTTGTATCATGTGACAGCCATCAGTCAATCACAGACGCATATATGTATACACTGTGAACTCCTACATATTTTCAGTAGTAGCTAGTGCCTCAAAAAGTGTGCATATAAAAAGACTGTGCTTCTGGGTTGCAACCAAGATGGCCTCATTCCTTTAAGGCTGTGAAGATTGACAGCTAAATCCATCTATCAATATTTTTTTATGCCATTGTGATCTTCTAAGACTGCTGAATAACCAGAGCGCAGCTGGTGATTCTGCTCACTACTGCGATGTGCCGGAATGGTGAGGCCTTCAGTGGTAGTATAAATGTTCTTCTAGCCTGCATATAAACCCCCACTCCCCTGGTTTGTCTGGGTAACAAATATACAAAGAGAGCTGTGTAATTTCTATAATATTATATTGGGTATGATATGTACAGTAAATCCACTTTATCTCAACTGGTTTGACTAAGCTTAGCCTAATCTGAGGGGAACATAGAAATGTTACAGGTGGCAGTCAGAAGTGCTGCAACATGTTAAGAGGGCCTTAAGAGGCAATTAAAAAGAGCCTTTAAACACAAGGTCTTGCAAAGGATAACACACAGGCATAACACAGAGCAACAAAACAGAAACAACTTTAAGTGTCTAGCGTTTGCCGATCCAGGTCACTTGGAGCTCCTATCTCTACAAATAATAGATTCCAGAACACAAATTTGGACTTGTTCTCTAAGGGAGACCTTTTGAATGATGGGGAGAGATAAGGGTTCAAGTTTTGGCTATTCTCACAGGAGGGGTGCAATTTCAAGATTCCTACTTGTGGCTTAATGAACCCTTTCAGACTTTATTCTTGCCCATTCTGCAATCCTATGGTCACATTTTACTCAAGAAATATTGTTGGTGAATTTGCTACTCCACTTATCAAGACTGATTTCTTATATCTTCTACAACCTGCTGAGTATTCTGAAGGTTGGAGTTGGCTAATGCAGTATATTTTTTCAATTTTACCAAGGAGCTCTTTCCCACCTTAGAGAGTCCTTGCATAAAGGTTGTTTGATGCTAGTTTTACATTCCATATTGGGTCCGATTTAACAAATGTCGGATAGACATGATCCGCTGTAGCGTATCTTGTCCACCCGACATTGCTAAATGCCGACAGCATACTCTGTCGGGCCTTTTCGGCATATAACATTGCAAAAATGCTTGTGCAATGCCACCCCCTGCTAGCGGCCGATTGGCCACAAATGCGCATATCTGATCGGGATGATTGCTGTCCGCCACCTCAGAGGTGGTGGACGAGTTAAGGATCATCCGCTGCTTCATAAATATGCCCCAAAGTATGTAAGTTAGATTTATTGATTTATTTAAGGCACTTTTTGAGTCCAAAGTACTAAATGACTTGTAATTTAGGTGTATTATGCAATATGTAGTCATTAGAGTTGCACCGATACCGAGTATTTGCACAAGTACTTGTAGTCAAGTCCAAAAAAAACTTTCATTTTTCAAATAGGGCATGTAATTTTAAACAACTTTCCAATTTACTTTTATCAACATTTTTGCTTTGTTCTTTTAAGCCCTTGAAGGCCGCCTCTATTTTATTTACTTTTCACAGCAGGGGAGAGCAAGCTCATGTAGGCCATATAGATAGCATTGTGATCACGCCCGTGGCTAGTGGCAGACACTGCACTAATTGGCTAAAATGCAAGTCAATAGATAATAACTAAAAGTCATGTGATTAGGGGCGGTCAGAAGATGCTTAGATACAAGTTAGTCACAGAAGTAAAAAGTGTATTAATATAACAGTGTTGGTTTTGCAGAACTGGGGAATGGGTAATAAAGGGATTATCTATCTTTTTAAACAACAAAAATTCTGGTGTTGACTGTCCCTTTAAACTGATACCTCCAGATCTTAGATCTACCCATACGCCATCTTGTTGCGTTTTTTCATTTTTTCAAACTGCATCTTCCCATTTCATTTTAAGCTAGCTGGAGTGGAAACTTAACTAAAAAGTGTTCCCTTCTGTTCTGCCAATACAAATTGCAGTTATTTGTTTTATTGTACATCTGAGAGCAGTGCTCCAAAAGCTGCTACTATTCAGCTGGAAGCCTACCTGGGAGAGATCATTGTACCACGTTCAGACAAACCGCTGAAGTACTGGGCAGTTAATAAACTGAGATTTCCAGCTCTGGCTAAAATGGCCCAAAAATATCTTTCTGCCCAATGCAGTAGTGTGGAAAGTGAAAGACTGCTCTGTTTAGCCACAAACGTCCTTACTGATAGCAGAGACAGACTTATAGCTGAACATGCAGAGATGCTTCTGTTCCTTAAAAAGAACTTGCCACTAACTTTTGAAAAAGTATTCTAATTGCTAGATTGCCTGTTATACTGCTAGTTCTCATCACAATTATGTTCAAAACATACTGTACTCTGAGGAACATGCTTAGCTTATTTAATTGCAGGAAGAGTGTTCATAGGGCAAATTAAGTTAATTGTTATGACCACACATCCTACAATCTATAGGACTAGATTTAGATTACATTTTATTGGTAAGCTTTACCAATGCTCTGTTCACATTTCCAACTCTATAGACTTTAATAGAGTTGGACATTTAATGAGAGAACTTTAATCAATGTCACACTGATTTTTTTTATTTTTATTTTAAATATGTTTTTATTTCTTTTGAAAAATATAAACAACAATTGGGGACTTGCAGGACCCCTACCCAGATAGGCACACATTAAAGTATCGGACACGATGGTCTAATAACAGTTATATACATTTACATTGGTATTTAAGTAGTTCTCCACATGTACAAAATCAGATGTGATAATCAAATCAATAAGTCACAAGAGAACAAGTGTATGCTCAAAACAAAACCATAAGTCATTTGAGAACGGTGCTGGGGAAAGGGGTGGGGGTGGGGGGACACAGTCGGAGGGATAAGTGGGGGGGATCAGTCCCCGACTGTCTCTTCTGATGAGACAGTCCATATGGCAGGATAGTCAGGCGGCATATCAGGTAGTGGGGAGGTATCTTGTGTCATGGCAGATGGGCGCCAAAGGGTCTCATGCTTATCTTTCCAATCAGCCCACACCATTTCAAACAAGTCAGATTTATTCAGGTGATAGTATATGGCCTTTTCCATAGTGTAGAGAAAAGCCATTGTACCCACAATATTCCCCCATTTAGGGGGGCACTTCCTTTTTCCATGCCCTAGCTATGGTTGTTTTGATGGAAGACAATAAGTAAATGCACATTAAGCTACAATGTTTAGTCAAGGTGTGGAAGCCCAATTGGAGGAGGGCATAGGCTGGGCTTCTAGGTATCCTAATTCCTGTGTCAGTAAGGGCACGAAAACCTCTACCCCAAAGGGGCTTAATTTTGGAGCACTCCCACCAGATGTGCAACATATCACCAGGAAGACCACAACCTCTCCAACATATGGGGAGGTTCCCGGGTACATTTTAGATAACCATGTGGGGATGAGGAACCAGTGAGAAATGACTTTATAGCAAGTCTCAAACATTGTTATGCAGTGTAATGTTTTCTTGGTCAGAGAGATGGACTTGGCGTCAGTTGGAATGTGAGTATGTAGAAGGATGTCCCACCTAAGTAAATGTGGGGCTGGTTTGTGTGGTGAAGTACCCTCCAACAGATTATAGTGTGTCATCAGTGGTTTAACTAGCCTGCGGCCTCCGCGCCAGATGGACTCCCATGGGGTCGGGAAGAAGAGGGGAAAAAGCCCTAACTTTTCAGAAAACTTTTGACTTTAAGGACTTCAAAATAAAGGATAGAAGGAATATCTGCATGGGACTCCAATTGGGGTAATTCAATAAACCCGTCTGGCCGGGGCGCAGACCAAAAATCTGAGACCTGCCTAACGTCCAAATATTTGGGTGAGTTTCCGCCAGTCCTGTGAAAAGACCTGTGAGAGAGGCATTCTAGGATGACAGAATTGTGTATACCCAAAGATCTGCGACTATGCGGTGGGGTCCAAATCAAATCTTTAAGAAGAACATTTGAGGGTAATGAGGCTTGCTCAATTTCTCTCCACCTGTCGCATGATTGGAATACTCCCCACTGGGAAACATTCGTGAGCATAGCGCCCTCATAGTATTTCACAACAGAAGGGGAGGCTAGTCCTCCCAGGAGAATGGGTAACTGAAGAGTTTTGTGGGCAATTCTAGGAGTCTTACCCTGCCAAATAAAGGTGCGTTGGAATTCTGATCAGAAGGCATCGAAAGAGATAGGTAAGTTTCGTCAGAAAGGACATTTTAAGGGAAGCTATTCGCCCCATCCAGGAAATAGACTTGTGGCCCCATGTATGTTTTAGGGTGCGGAATTCTGTCAAGAGAGGGAGATAGTTATCCTTGACCAGTGTCACACTGATTTTAATCAACAGAATTTGATTCCTTTTCCAAACCAAGTAAGTACTAAAAAGCAGCAGGCCATGAAAATTTTTAAGAGATTGTACTTTGGGCCTTCATCACTTTCTTCAACAAGTGATACCAAGGGAACAAAGCACATTTGAAAATAGAAGTGAATTTAAAAGTGTCTTAAAATGACATGATCTATCTGAATCATGCAAGTTTAATTTTAACTTTCCTATCCCTTTAACTCATACTGCCCTGCATCATGTGGGTTAGTCACAGGTTGAGAGGTATGTGTACCGCTCAACAGTGTCCCAGTTTTAAGGTAATGACAGAACCCCACCCAAATCCTGTAAAGACATGCTATGAACCTTCAGACATGCCCACGGACCTCCCAGACACACCCACAGACCACTCATATCACATCTGCACATAACCCCACCCCTCCACATGAAATTCCGCCCATAAATTACAGGCGAGCCACTGCACACAAGCTTTTAACCTCCCACATCCCATAAATCATCTGTCATATGTTGGAAGGTATGGTTAGCAAAACTAAAGCATATTTCTAGTACCTCTAATCTCTTCCTGTTACTTATTGCTAGGGATAATAAAATGGCATTGTTCAATTAGGTGGTGATATAATTAAGAAATATCTCACTACACAATCTAATTGAACAAAAGCCATTTAAAAAATAATAATCTTGGGAATCAGCAGATACAGATGTAATCTCATGGTAATGTATTTAATAATTTCACATTGGTTGCATCACTGAATGACTTGACTTTAGTATGATCCCAAACCAAATCAGCTGCCTTGTAAAACATTTTGCCTGGCTCACTCTGTGCAGCAGATGTCTGACAAATAATCTACACAAACAGCATCTTCAGCCTGGAATAAAAGCATTTGCATGCATGATATACACACTTATAGTCCTATTTTCTTACATTTTAGAAATATAAAAATTAAAAATATAAATATTCAAATGTGTTATCAGAATTATTTGTTAAACAATTTTATGAAGCAGAAATGTTCAATGAGCAATTACAAAATACTGTAAATGTGTTACTATTAGAGAACTATGGGGTTGATCACAGTCTTCCGCTTGTTATCGGAAGATAAAGTTTTTTGAACTATGATCGGTATTGTCAGTGTGTTTCTCCAGTGATGTCAATCCCAACATGTAACACTAGCGCTGACTCGATCTACAGCTCCTGACTGGTACATTAAATATGTGTTTAACCTCTTTTGTGGGGTTAACCACTTAGGCCCTTATGATCAATACATTGTCAGACCCACAAGAAATTGCCATTTTTGGCCTTTTCAGTCTTGCAATCCATGGGTCTGGCGATATAGTCCAAAAAAGTTGGCTGAACCTCTCTGTTCCAACGAGTGGTGATGTTTCATCTATAGGAAATGCTAGGGATTGCAGATACAGGAAAAGTCCGCCCACATCGCCAGTTAGCTGCAATCTCAGCGGGAGGGGGGATGTATTCAAAGTATATTAACACAACATAGACTGTATGTTAACAAAAACAAAAATGATTTTGGTGTAGTAACACTTCAAATAATATTTATGTAAATTGTTACACTATACATTCACTAGATTTTTCACAATGGACATTCTTGCCACTGAAATTGGCGGATACTCACATATTTAGCAACTGATTGGCTCAGCAAGCAACCATATTCAGCACTGTTCCTTCTAAGGTGTATACCTCTTTTTATGGCAGCGCACAGCACATTAAAAAATGTGCACAGTTGAAGAATAGTCAGATTTTTTTTTTATTGGAATTTTTTATGGCGCAATTCAGGGTGAGAAACTTTGACAGGCAATAAATATTTTACATTTTGCTGCATTACTTAACAGCTGAGGCGCTCTGATGCCAGTGGTGAATCGGGGGGACGGAGTAAAGGGCCTCTAAAGATAAAGAAACAGGGGGACTCCACAGAAGTTCTAAATACTCTGAAAGATATTGTTTGGGTGACCTGTGACGTAACGTCACTTTATACATGCATTCCCCATAAAGAGGGTATTGATTCTGTGAAATTCTTTCTAGAAAAAGATGATGAAATGCCACAGGAACAGAAAACCTTTATCCTTAATGGCATTAAGTACATTCTTAACCACAAATACTTCAGCCTGGGGGGCAAATTCTATAACCAACAATGCAGAACCGCAATGGGGACCAGGTTCGTGCCTAGCTATGCTAACCTATACATGGGCAAGTGGGAGTCCATATTCTGGGACTCATGTCCTGCTAGCATTACCATAGTCCTCTACCACAGGTATATAGATGATATTCTAATGATTTGGAAGGGAAACACAGAGGCTCTAATACATATCTTGAATGTCATGAATAATAATTTGGTGAACTTAAAGTTCACCTATGAATATAATCAACAACATATTAATTTCTTAGATCTTGACATTCGTATCAAGAATGGCAAAATTAACACATCCACATATTTCAAAGAGGTAGATTGTAATAATTATATACATAAAACCAGCTGCCACCACACTAAGTGGTTATCAAATATCCCAAAAGGCCAGTTTATGCGGGTAAGAAAAACTGTTCTGATTAAGCAAGCTGGTCTATACAATCTTCCCTTTTAAAAAATAGATTTGTCGAGAAAGGTTATGATGAGATCCATATTAATGACACTAACAATATAGTGGGAATATGAATAGAGATTCCATGTTAACATATAAATCAAAACAAACTACAACAGATCCTGACTGTTTCAACGTCCCCTTCATCACTCAATATAATGAGAATAAGAATTTTGTAGAAAGAATAATCAATAAACATTGGTATTTACTCAAAGATGACGATGTGATCAGCGAGAAACTTAGAGATAGACCCTAATTTATCTATTTAAAAAAAGTGCATAATTTAAAGACTATATTGGCCCCTACCATACCGAATCCTAAGAAACGCACTAACACCTTAGACATCAGAGGGAATAAAATAAAATAAAAAATTCCCATGCCATCTGTGCAAAGCTTGTCAACTTGGCAAAAAAAACTGACACATTTGTATCAAAAACCACAAGTGAGTAATTCAAGATGACAGATATGATCAGATGTTCAGATAGCAATGTCATCATTCTTATAGAGTGTGGATGTGGGCTCCAATATGTTGGTCAAACTTCATGCAAACTTAGAGACAGAATAAAGGAGCATCTCCTTCAGATCAAATGGAAAAAGGAAGACCTCCCAATATATAAACATTTTAAGGAAAAAACACAATGGTAGTGACCTCACTTTTAAATATATGGGAATCTGTAAAGTGCCAATAGATTGGAGGGGAGGGGATGCAGAGAAAAGACTCCTTTGGGTTGAATCCAAATGGATATTTCTATTGGATTGCATTCACCCCAAGGATCTTAATGCTGATTTTGAAATGATACACCTGCTCCATTAACCTCCCCATATATAGTTTATATTGTTTCTATTTCCCCATCCTTCGGCAATTCCTTCCCATTAACTTGTGTCACACATGTCCCAGCTCAGCTGCAGCCCTCCAAATCTCCTGGAGGGGACATTTCCAGGGACAAAAAAATCCAGGGACAAACAACAAAATCCAGGGACTGTACCTGGAAATCAGGGACTGTTGGTAACTATGATTAGTGACATGTGACGTACAGGGAATGCCTTGTTGTTAAGGGGTTAAGTCCTATTTTTTTTAGGGACACTAAAGTCAAAATGAAAGTTCAATATTCAGATAGAGCTTGCAATGTCAAACAACTTTCAAATTTACTTAAAATTGTGAGAAAAGATTCCATCGGGTTGCATCCAAATGGATATTTCTATTGGATTGCACTCACTACTAGTATCGGTATCGGTGCAACCCTAGATACTTTACATTTTTTAGTATACCTGGGTAACTAGAAACAGGTTTTGTAAATACTGTGATGTGAAGCGCTAGACTTTCCCCACCTAGCCAATCTAATATAACTGCCTCCTTCCCAAGCAGTAATTGTTAGTACAAAATTAGATTAATGGAATTCAGATGGCGCTAAAAAGCTGTGTGATTCTAAAATAAAGTTTAAATAAATTGAACCTTATCCTTGTACTTACTGTGGGTCTCTGTTTAAGCCGTTAAACTTTATCGAAGATCTATCTTAGGTAAATCCCTAATTAAGAAAGGGTTCCTTTTTTTAAAATAAAACCAAAAATGCTCAAATCCTAGAAATATCAATTCGATCTTTAATTACAAATAGTACAATAAAATCGCCTTGAACTGGTAAATCAGGTTAACGTAAGTAGTGAATTACAAGTGGCCAGGTCAATCCAATTATCGCTGGAAGCAACCATGGCTGAGACCTGGAGAGAATCACACCTAAAACTTTTATATCGAACATATTACACACCGGAGAGAGGTTACAGATGGTATAACATGAATTTTAATAAATGCCCCAAATGTAGCCTCCCTGCAGCGGATTTAGTCCACATGATATGGGAATGTCCAAGAATCAAACAGTTCTGGTATAAATTAGAATACTGGCTAAACAAGTCATTTAAAATTATTCCTCTCAAAATGTCTTTGGTTAATGCTGTCTTTCTAGTTGACAAAAATAATAACTATACGGACTCTAAAATTGTAAACCTAGTCATTCTAGCAGCTAGAAATTTAATATTTAAAAACTGGAAAAGTAAGATAGTACCATCAATCACTGAAGTTAAAAACTATCTTAGAAAACAATATTTAATTGAACAGAAAGCCACAGATCTAAAATTAGAAAGAGAAATAAAATTCTTTTTTGATAAATGGACAAAATTTATAAAAATTTTCTCGCCTTCTGAAATCGAATATTTAATATTCCCTTTCAGAGATACCGATTTAGTACTACTCGGCACTTGGTGAGGAGGAGAGAGAGAAGACAACACTACTTCTTTTTCATTTTCAACTTCCTTTCCCCCTCCTTTTTTTTTTTTTTTTTTTTTTCCCTCCTCCTGAACTTATTGGCTCTTAAGCAACATTTGGAAAAACCCAGTCATAAAATAACTCTGTTCGCCACCCTTAATATTTGCTTTTTATAGAGCAATATAGAGCTATACAAATTCCTTAATGTTACTGCTGCTTGTTTTCATTTGTTATTTAAATTTATTGTTTGTTAGAGGTTTACTGAGCTTTGGCAATTGAGAATGTCATCATTTCTGTTATAGCTTTTTTTTTTTTTCTCAATAAGTCACTATTTTTATTTTATGTGTTACTTAATATAGTTTAGAATATAAATTCATATATTTATCAGTTTAGATAGTAAATATAGCCAGGCAGGCGTCATGTTCATTTGTTTTTGGTTATGAACTAAGATAGTATGTATAATGTAGACTTCAAATAAGTTCCATTCATATCATTAAATGTGTCTTTAGCAGGAAATTATTGGAAAATATGAGGTTAAGTGTTTACATGTTGGCAGGCCTGAATTCCTCTGCAAGGTCTCAGGCGTGATTATGTATTCCCATCAAAATGTATGATGTTATTTCATTTCTTTTATGTTTTATGTATTATGCATTTAACCTCAATAAAAATAAAAAAAATCAACAAAAAAAAATCGCCTTGAACAACTTTCCAATTAGCTGCTCTAAAAAATGCACAATATAATAATAATAATAATACTCATCTCATTCGAGCGACTTCCTGTTGGAGGCGGAGCATGCAGGTAGCTGCAGGTAGCTGCAGGTGCTGTGGAAGCTACGCTCCTCCGTGTGAGGCCTATACATCACCAACAGATGCCTTTGCTGCCCTTGGCCACGTACAGGTCTGGGCTACAGGACTTTGATCCGGCATAGGAAGTCAATGCTTGGCAGCCTAAGAGTGCACGTTGGCTGGTGCACACCGTTTCTATACCGGACCTCTAGCACTGGAATGAGACATTTTCAGATAAGCATTGCTATCATCATGCAGGGCTGTATAGGTATGGCTGAGAGCTTACCTGTTTAAGACACCTGATACTCTAAACTGTTATTTGAAGTATACTCCGATTATTAAAGTGACACCTGAGCCCATCCGCACAAAGATCCTTTCCTCAAATACGCAGTACGTTCCCGGGGGCCGGCGACTTAAGACTGCCACTGTAACACTCACCTGGCGGAGTAACGGTTACTGGTGAGCGGCAAGCTATTCCTGCTTCCGGCCAAGCTTGGATCCGCATTCCGAAAAGCCCCTGTGCTGCGAGCATACCGGGGAATACTGAAGCTGATTTCCTCTCCCTTGATGAGAGCTGCGGGCGACAAGAAGTCGGAGCCCCCTGGACGGGTACGCAGCTAAAGGGTTAGCACCTCCCCCAACGTGAGGTGCGGGGAGTGTTTTCTGTACAGCAGATCTGCATTGCATGTCCGGGGCCCCTTTCTCTCCCGGCAGGCCGTTCTTGGGCAGAGGAGGGCTGGTCCGGGTGGTGGTCTGGGCGCCCGTTGCTGCAGTACAAGTGTGCTGGATCACCGCGCAAGTGCCTGATCGTCCGGAGCGCAGTCAAGAGGTCTTCTCGCTCTGATACCTGTCCTAAGGAGCTACATCCAGGTCTGTCTGTCGGCGTTCTGCCGACAGAAAAAAAAAAAAGTACTTTAATCATTGCTTACTAGAAATGCACAAGTTGTTTGGATGCTTTGCATAGCTTGGTGCATAGACTTATCTTTTGCTGGATTTATTGACTGTGCTGACATCTTTAACAGACTGTGCAAGTTGCTGCTGTGGTTCTCAACAGGGGGTGCTGGACTGAGATTGGGGCTAATGTTGCTTAATTTAGGGGTGGAAAAGCTGAAACCCTTATTTCATTCATAATTGTATAACCTATCTTGTTTGGCCCTCACAGGCCTTTAAAGTTGTTATTAATATAGGCCTAAGTAGAAGGATTTCTTTCTCCTGTGAGTAAGAGTATGGAGAATAATATATATATGGGTATTTCGCTATATATTAATATCTGAGGCAAAGACATAAGGGGCTAAATTTTTTTTTGCTGACAACTAACTTTTTTTAGAGGTTATTGAGATTGACCTTTATGCAAGGCAGCTAATTGATATAAAATGGGCATTAGGCCACACTGGCTTTGTTAAATTCAAATCTTTAAGTTAATAATGCTGAATTGAAGGACACTAAGGGATATCCTTCTTAGACTATTCTCTAGGTATATACCATTGCATAGATAATTTGGGGCAGGTAATCCCTTGAGGGGTGGACATATATTAAGAAGCTATTTAATCACAATTTTATATTTTTTTATTTTTTACTTATCTATATAACTGAAAAGTCTTATATCACAAGGTGTAATCTGACACTATAGCATTCACTAGTAGTGGTTTAGAAGTTGAGAACCTCGTTTTCAGATAGTATTGTATCTTAGATAAAAGTTAAACTTTAGGGAATTGTGAGAGTGTATAGACAGCAAACCACTTTATCACTCACTGTGCACACATTGTTTTGCTTTTTTTTTTTTTTTTCTCCTTGTTTGGTTTTTAAATCAATTGTACTACACTTATAATATAGAGAGTGGTTGCACAAGATTTACTATTCAATAATAATTTATTAGACTATTATAAATCGTTGTTTTGACAATCTGGACTTGTCCTCCTTAAAACCATATAGACAATACCTGTTATAGCACAGAATAAGTTGCAGCTACATCCTGTTCATGGACAAGTATATTAACCCAAGAAGCTCACCCTCCAATATGCCCCCTAAAGCAAGGGACAAAAAGGAGAGCAGCAGGAATTTGGACTCCAGTTTAGTCTCCCCACAGGATAAAAGCACCTCCATCCCGCCCCCATTAATCTGGTAGAATTTGCAGCTGAAGTGACCAAAATACTTACACCTCAATTTGATATGATCAAACAGGAGATCAGAAGTGAGATATCAAACCTCACTTTAGAGGTTAGACAGTTCTCCTCAAGATTAGATGAAATTGAGAATCGGGTCTCAGACCTGGAGGACAGACTCAATGTAACTGACCCCATAATGGACACTCATAGCAAAATCATCTCGTCCTTGCAAGCTAAGATTGAGGACCTTGAAGACCGATCAAGACGTAACAATCTTAAAGTGATCGGTCTGCCTGAGTCCCCCGAATTTCAAGACTTAATGAATTTTGCCACCACTACATTACCCCAGGCTTTACAGATCCCGATTCCTGCTGCTCCCTTTTTGATTGAGAGAGTACACAGGATAGGTCAAAGGCGGGAGCCCAGTGAGACTGCACGACCCAGGCCGGTAATTTTTAAGTTCGTGAACTTCCAAGACAAGCTACTATATCTCAAACACTACAGGAAATGTGGCTCTCTCTCCGTAGGCTCCCATAAACTACTAGTGTTTCAAGACTTTTCCTCTGAAACACTAACCAAGAAGAGATATATGTCCTTTTTCTATGGGAGACTACAGAAAGAAAACTACAATATCAGGTTGATTTATCCCGCAAAGTTAATTGTACAGAAAGATGGTACTACACACACACTCAATAATGTCAGGGAGGCTGAGACCTTCTGTAGGGAAGCAGGTGTACCCTAATCATGTATCGAATTGTACTAAGTTTACATGCTTTGATCTTAGATTATAATCATTTATTCACTAGGAGATATGGTTTTTGTAGCCATGGTTTCTGCAGTGCAAATTTTGCTAGTTATAGAAATGGTGTTTTTGCCTAATTCCTTTTTTTTTTTTTTTCTCTCTTCCTCTTTCTCTTTTTCGTCCTCTCCCCTCCCCTTCTCGGTCCTCCTCCCCCTTCTTTCCTCTCCCCGGACGGCGGTCCCCGCTCACGTTTTGATGTATGTGGAGCACCCTTCGGAGGGTGGGGGACGGTAAATTGAATAGTGTTAATGGCACACAACCTTAACCTATTATCTTGGAACGTAGTGGGCATTAACTCGCCAATTAAAAGAAAAGCCATAATAAAATATTTGGGGAAATTTAACCCTGATATAGTTCTCTTACAAGAACTACATCTTAATATTATTGAAATCCCCAAACTTAAATCTAAGTGAGTGGGGGAAGTGGTAGCGGCCCCATACACCTCAAGGAAGAGGGGGGTCGCAATCTTGATAAATCGGAAATTAGATTATCAAATAATTAATATGGATCTGGATCCCGAAGGGAGATTTTTAATACTGGAAATGGATGTTAATCATACTAGATATATACTTTGTAATATATATGGACCCAACCAAATTGACCATACATTTTGGCCAGCTCTTTCGGTAAATTTACATAAATTCATTGGATTAAACTTAATTATGGCTGGAGATCTTAATCTATTAGCTGACTCCATTCTAGATAGCTCTAATAAAAGAGCATTAAATAGCAGAGGCAGATAAGTTCGGATATTCCAGAAGCTATGTTCTCATTTGGGTTTGGTTGATCTATGGCGCATACAGAATCCGGATGATCGTACGTATTCGTGTGTATCCCATGTCCAGCGCTCATTTTCCCGGCTTGACTATTTCCTGATATCAGAAACAATGCTTGGCCGGAACTGGATCACTGGAATCGAAGACATTGTTATCTCTGACCATGCTGTCATAACACTAAAGCTTGATACTGAACAGAAGCGGCTGGGTGCGAACCATATTTCCTTCCCTAGATATCTATGCAACAACATCAAATTTCAGCAGCATTTACGTTTAAAGTGGGCAGAATACCTTAATAATAATGGTAATTATATAGATAAAATTGAGATATTTTGGGAAGCCTCTAAGGCTGTTATGCGCGGAGAGATTAAATCTTATACACTCTATTGGTCAAAACGCTGCAGTCTAGTGGCTAGACAATTAGCCAATCCAGTTAAGAACACTTATAGATCCTATATCAGTAGACATACTAGAGAAAGCTGGGAGGCTTATACTACAGCGAAAACACTTCGAGACACACATATGAAACAGGTTAGTGCCCAGGAAGAAATTAGAATGAAAGCTAGAAATGGGGGCTTCACGGGCAGATCGGCGAAGTTTTTAGCAAGGTTAGCCAACTTTTCTCCCAGACGGGCTATCACCGCTATTAAGCTTGGAGACAAGAGATACACGAGGCACGTTGATATTGAAAAAGCGTTTTCTGAATTCTTTCAGACCTTGTATAGCCAAGACTCCCCCAATTTAGACAAGAAAGAGGCATTCTGGAGTAAGATTAAAGTACCACGCTTAGCTACAGAGGCTAGAGACACTATTAACGCTCCCATTACCGAAGAGGAAATTTCATGGGCAATTAAGAACGCGAAACCTAACAAAGCTGCCGGTCCAGACGCTCTCCCTATCGAATACTATAGAATCTTACAGCCACAGTTGATGGGTATATTAACCAAGCTATTTAATTTTTATTTTTCTGAGAACACTCGATGTTCTTCTCTCTTTGCTTCTGCAAATATTTCACTGATTTTGAAAAAGGGCAAGGACCCTGAGCTACCAAGCTCCTTCAGACCTATTTCGGTCCTGAACACTGATTATAAGTTGTTAGCAGCTATCATTGCCTCACGATTGAAGCCCTTTATGGGTGAGCTAATTCATGAGAATCAATCCGGCTTTATGCCTGGACGCAACCCCGTAAAGAACACGAGGAAACTTCTGATCTTGATTGAGTCTTTCTGGAATAAGTACAAATCTACAGAATCTGACGATAGTATAGACAAGGCTATTCTAACGGTTGATGACGAGAAGGCCTTTGATAGGGTCAGTTGGGATCATCTCTTCCATGTGCTGGACCGATTTGGGTTTACAGGATCCTTTAACAACTATATACGCTTAATCTATAGTACCCCCTCTTCAGCAGTGATTGTTAACAATACTTCCACACAACGATTTGATCTATATAGAGGCACCAGACAGGGGTGCCCACTTTCACGCTTCCTTTTTAATCTCAGTATAGAACCCTTAGCTATCCGATTACGACAAGAATTAGAGGGGATTTCTTGGGCGGACGAGAAGATGGTGCTTCTCCTATATGCGGATGATCTCTTATTATTTCTATCTAATCTTAAAGTATCTCTGCCTATTTTACAGAGTATTACCCAAGAGTTTGGGGAAATATCTGGATTTAAGATCAATACCTCTAAATCAGAATTAATGTGGATACATAAGAACTCGCCACCACATGTGCAACATCCTTTTCAAGAAGTTTCTCAGATTACATATCTGGGTTTACGTCTATCCAGAAACTCAGATGAATGGTATAGATTAAATCATAGGATGGTACTGGACTCATGCAAGAAAAAACTTGAGGAATGGGCTAGGTTACCAATCTCGTTAACTGCTCGGGTGACCCTGATTAAATCAGTTATCTTCCCAAAACTTCTCTATGTACTACAAAATATTCCGTGGTTTTTGCATAAAAAAGATATTACCATATATAATAAAGCCTGCTCCAAGTTTCTATGGAACGGCAAGAGACCACGGATTGCCTCTCTTAAACTCACAAATTCCAAGTCAGCAGCTGGCTTGGCACTTCCTAACATCCAGATATATAATCTGGTTATTATAGCTAGATTCGCATTAGATTGGCTAACTGAGAAGGAGCAGATTACATTTTTTTTCTGGGAGTCTCAGGCGGTAGTTCCCTTCCAGCTAAAGGCTCTTCTGCACTGCCCTCTTACGTCATTGCCGTCCAATATATTCTATCTATGTACCTTTAAGAATGTCATCGTGGCCTGGCAAAGACTGTGTACAGAAGTGGGAATCGCTCCCTATGTTTCACAATATGTACCCATAACGGGTAATCCAGAGTTTAGTCCCGGCCTCTACAATCAGATATTCAGACACTGGGCGGCAAAGGGCCTTCAGACCCTGGGTCAAATTCGAGATACAGAAGGACATCCAGTGACATTCCAAGAAATTGCGACATGGTATGCGTTGGGGGCGCGAGAGTTCTATGCCTACCTTCAAGTTAGGCACTTTCTCAGGCAGCTGAGCACAAAACATGGGGACAATTGGACTATGGGGGAATTACAGCCGAGGATTACTATGTACACGGCAGGAATTTATGCTATCTCCTCTCTATATTTAATGTTCAATCAGAAAGCATCAAATCTGCAAATTAACGAAATGGTTGCCAGGTGGTCTACGCTATTCCCAGAAATTGAGGAGGAGATCATTGTCAGGAGCTTTAAAATAATCCAACAGAATTGGGTTCCGACAACCTGGAGGGAGTCGCAGATAAAAATAGGGTTGCAGAGATACCTTACACCAGCGGTCCTCTCTAAGTGGTACAAAACAAAGGTGCTCTGCCCCAGATGTTCCGATATAGGATCTGACCTATTCCACTGTTTATGGAGCTGCCCAAAAATATGTCAATACTGGGGAAAAATCACATTTTGGATGACGGCGGTTTTGAAACTGGACCACAAACTTTCCCCAATTGAAATCTTCTTCCTTGTAAAATTCCAGGGTATCACTAAGAACTACAGCCTGATAAATACTATTATATTAACAGCACGTATCCTCATTTTTAAATCATGGAAAGCATCCTCTGCGCCCACTATGGCCCAATTTAAAATGGCACTGTGTAACCAATTCATAACAGAACAGTTTAACGTGCCATTCCCACAAGATAAATACTTAGAAGTATTTTTAAAAAAAATGGGAGCCATTTGTAAGATCTCTGCCTTCATTACAACAAAAAAAACTAATCAAACCATTTAGAAATTCCGAATTTGTCCAGATTAATATCTTGGTGGGCCGCTTTCTGGAAAATTGGGTATCAGATGCCGAGTGAGGTGGTCTGGGGGGGGGGGGGGTGGGGGGAGGGGAGTAGGGGGGACCAATATTACTTTTACTTTTTCTTTCTTTCTTTTTTTTTTTTTTCTTCTCTCTTTTTCTTTTCTGTTTCTTTTTTTTCTGTTTCATTGGTTTTTTTCTTTTGTGGCCTTGGTGGATGCGATGTGTCTTAATAGGGGGGGGGAGATAAGGGGGAAAACCCCGAGACAAAGAAAAACTAGCTATTCTATAAAGGTTTATCTGGTTACCTTATGCAAATTTTAATGTTTCACTTCCACTTTAGCAGACACAAATATATGTGCCTTAAATAACCTTGATTGATTGGAAAGATGTATGGGCACTCTTTCTTATTTTGACCTATATGGCTTTTTTCTTATCTAAATATGTATTTATATATTATGTATACTCACTGTGACATTTGTTTTTGGTAACCGAGATTGTAATAATCTTCTTTGTCTTTGGTATAAATAAAGTTTGAAAAAAAAAAAAAAATACTCATCTCATTCATTCTGTGTTGATTCATTAAAAAAAAAATTCATTCTTATGTATAAAAATTCTTCTATATAAAATGTCAATCTAAATAATGCCCTCTACGCTATGATTTCACAATCCTAAGTCTCAATTTTTTATAAACCACTATATATACTGTATTTTCAGACTCTTTCCTTTTAGGTATAAACAAAAATAATCTTTGCAAAGATATCTGACCTCGCCTCGTGGATTGTATCAACAACAAATTATATTAGATTATATATTAGGCTGTTTCAAAGTTTATAACCGTAAAAAAGTCACTCTTGAAAAAATATATATAATAGGTACTAAGACAATATTTCTTCCGATTAATAATGTGATTCTTTAAAATTTATACAAGATCCTTATCCAAGCGTTTCACTTTAGAAAGTGATCTGTATGTTCAAGTGTCTCTTTGTAATTATAATTAGTCTTTGTAACGTGTTAGTCGATATTTTGTAACAACGTTTTTTGCACTTGAGATTCCGTTATCAAACTTTCAGTGTACTGAAGATTTCTTACCTCACAGGGGTTATGAGCTGTCGCTTGAATATGTATTGCTCTCACCTGCTTCTCCTCAAAGTCCCTTTGAGTTGTATTCCACCGGGGTCGACCACGCTACTCACTGCGTGTCTGACATCACCGGCCTCCGTTATCTCCGTGTTACTTGTGCAAGTATTCAGATGGTTACTGCCTTTTTCAGCCGTCCTAAGTCTCGGTCCCTCTGCACTTGAGTACTCTGTACGCAGAGTTCGGGCTTGTCTTAACTTGGGATTGGCGATCCAGGCTTACTGTAAAAGCAGGGTTTCTCAGGTGTATTGACCTCACAATTCTTTTTTGCTTTTTTGCACAGTCCTTCTACGCGTTTCAGCCCTGTAGGTTGGGGCTTTATCAAGATACTGTGTGCTGCTCTAATGCTCCTTTAAATACCCCAAAGGTTCCGGTGATTTGTCAAAAGGTGTTCTACTTCCTATCTCAATGTGCAAATGAACTTGTAATTGGAGGGATCCTCATGTTATTCTCCTTTCTCGGTGAGTTTAAAAGGAAGAAAGTGAGTCAGAAAAATAAAGATAAGGACTTATGGGGTAAGGAAGTAAGTGTTTTTTTCCCATGCATTACATGCAAATCCTGTAAATATAGTACAAAAAAGAAAAACTTTCTAATTCCAAGCACAAATATAGAATACAAGATAAAGGATACCATTAGGTGTAATAGTAAGGGTGTCATATATATAATACAATGTTCTTGCAACCTAATCTATGTAGGAGAAACAACTAGGATGCTCAGGGACAGGATACGTGAGCACATCTGGAATATAGAGAAAGGGAAATTAGAAACTCACCTGTATCAGCACTTTAGGGATATCCATAAGAATAATCTAAATGACTTCAAATTTTGGGGCCTGTGTAAGGTAAAGGGAGATTGGAGAGGGGGAGATTATGAAAACAAACTCTTAAAGAAAGAAACTGAGATTATCTATAATTTTAAATACACTCCACCCAAATGGGCTCAACTCAGAGTTGGAGATTGGTCCCTTTTTTATTGTGATATATATTGTTGGCAATTTAGTATAGTTAGTACAGAAGTAATTATATATTCAAATAGAGTAAGATACCATCAGTGGTCTTTAAATTAATTAATGTTTAGATAGGGTATTTCTCTTCCCAGATCTCAAAAAAAATTCAAATTAATTAATTATTTTTTTTTTTTTTATATTGACAATTTTTTTTTCCTATGAATTTTAATAAAATAATATATTAAGATAATTTTTACCTAGGAATTTTTATGTATGCATTTATGGATTAATATAAGGATTTAATAACTATGAGCTCTCTCTGGATTTTAAAAAAAGTGTTTACTGCAGAAGAGATTTTTAGAAATGGTGTCAGAATTGCTTTATTTATTTCTTAGAGTGTTTAGATAGGTTAACCTTATGTTCATCAAATTATTTCTAAGCATCAATTTAGTAAAGATTATTATTATTATATTTTATCTAAAGTTTTTTGAGAAAGGAGAATAACAGGAGGATCCCTCCAATTACAAGTTCATTTCCACATTGAGATAGGAAGTATAACACCTTTTGACGAATCACCGGAACCTTTGAGGTATTTAAAGGAGCATTAGAGCAGCACACAGTATCTTGATAAAGCCCCAACCTACAGGGGTGAAACGCGTAGAAGGACTGTGCAAAAAAGCAAAAAAGAATTGTGAGGTCAATACACCTGAGAAACCCTGCTTTTACAGTAAGCCTGGATCGCCAATCCCAAGTTAAGACAAGCCCGAACTCTGCGTACAGAGTACTCAAGTGCAGAGGGAGCAAGACTTAGGACGGCTGAAAAAGGCAGTAACCATCTGAATACTTGCGCAAGTAACACGGAGATAACGGAGGCCGGTGACATCAGACGCGCAGTGAGTAGTGTGGTCGACCCCGGTGGAATACAAATCAAAGGGACTTTGAGGAGAAGCAGGTGAGAGCAATACATATTCAAGCGACAGTTCATAACCCCTGTGAGGTAAGACATCCTCAGTACACTGAAAGTTTGATAACGGATTCTCAAGTGCAAAAAACTTTGTTACAAAATATTGACTAACACGTTACAAAGACTAATTACAAAGAGACACTTGAACATACAGATCACTTTCTAAAGTGAAACGCTGGGATAAGGATCTTGTATACATTTTAAAGAATCACATTATTATTCGGAAGAAATATTGTCTTAGTATCTATTATATATATTTTTTCAAGAGTGACTTTTTTATGGTTATAAACTTTGAAACAGCCTAATACATAATCTAATATAATTTGTTGTTGATACAATCCACGAGGCGAGGTCAGATATCTTTGCAAAGATTATTTTTGTTTATACCTAAAAGGAAAGAGTCTGAAAATACAGTATATATAGTGGTTTATAAAAAATTGAGACTTAGGATTGTGAAATCATAACGTAGAGGGCTTTATTTAGATTGACATTTTATATAGAAGAATTTTTATATATAAGAATGAATTTTTTTGAATGAATCAACACGGAATGAATGAGATGAGTTTTATTATTATTATTATATTGTGCATTTTTTAGAGCAGCTAATTGGAAAGTTGTTTGAGGCGATTTTATTGTACTATTTGTAATTAAAGATCAAATTGATATTTCTAAGATTTGAGCATTTTTGGTTTTATTTTAAAAAAAAGGAACCCTTTCTTAATTAGGGATTTACCTAAGATAGATCTTCGATAAAGTTTAACGGCTTAAACAGAGACCCACAGTAAGTACAAGGATAAGGTTCCATTTATTTACACTTTATTTTAGAATCACACAGCTTTTTAGCGCCATCTGAATTCCATTAATCAAATTTTGTAACTAGGAACAGGAAACTGTTCAACCATAACTTCCTGTTTCACAGGGGTATAAATATGAGTTAACACATAGGCCAAATTCCCTAAGTCATATAAATAAACAATAAAGATATTTTTTTACAGTCTTCTTTGCTCATATTTACCAAGGGTGCCAATATTAGTGGAGGGCAGTGTTAATTTTGACGGCAAATTTCAATTTAGTCTTAATTTTAGTCTTTTGACTAAAATGCCATTTTAGTTTTAGTCGTATTTTAGTCATCTGAATTGTTTTAGTTTTAGTCTAGTTTTAGTCGACTGAATTTTCAGTAGATTTTAGTCGACTAAATCCCAGTAGATTTTAGTCAACTAAAATCTAAGGGGTTTAGTTAAAGTGTAAAGTGTAATGCGTTATTTAAGCGTTTCTCTATCATTTGCAAACTGATTACATACTCCAGGAGTAAACATAACACCTGTTAATATTTATGGTATTAAGGTTTAAACATGCAATATAGACACAGATTTAGCCGTTGTGATATGTAACATCTTTATTAAACTTACAATTAAATAAAACCAAGTTTCATAAAAAAACAGAAGTGCAACTTTAAAATATAAAAAAAAAACTGTATTGGCTAAATTGAACATATTACCCAATATAAAACCTTTAACAGTTCTCTGTTAATAATTAAAACAAGTATCAAGTAACTCAACACAACAAAAAGTTTCTGCAGATAGCACAGGCACAGCTTAACTTAAACCCATACGTGTGGGTTATGCTTATTTCTATAGGAAGAATCAATTGATTGTTCACAGATTCGAAAAAGTTTCGGCAACGATGTTAGCACTGCTCTAGAACTTCCAAACTCATTATATACTCCTGGAGTAAAGGTTTATTAACCTGTTTTTATTTATGGTATTAAGGTTTGAACATGCAATACAGATTTAACAGATTTAACTGTTGTGGTATATAACATGTCTTTATTTATCTTAACATTTAATAAAATTAAGTTTCGTAAATTTTACAAAAGAGCAGTAATTAGATATGGATTGATTATAACAACTTGCATAAAATGTTTTTGTCAGCAAATTTTGATTTAGTTTTAGTCATAGTCTTTTGACTAAAATGTCATTTTGATTTAGTTTTAGTCATAGTCTTTTGACTAAAATGTCATTTTAGTTTTAGTCGTATTTTAGTCATCAGAATTTCTTTAGTTTTATAGTCATTTTAGTCTAGTTTTAGTCGACGAAATTAACACTGGTGGAGGGCACTGTATATTTACAAAACTTTTATTATTAACAGTCATTAATCCTTCCAAAAGACCATAAAAATAAAAGTGTTCTGGAGGCGGAGCCTGACCACGCTGGAAGATGGTCACACACTAGGAAGGCTCCTGCTTCTTATACTGATAAAAGCGCTTAAAATAGCTCAAATACACTTCACAGTATCTTTACTTCAAGGGAACTGATCCAGCCTAACAAGAAGCTTCTACTTCTGAATATCCCTAGCCCTGGGAACTACTGGGCTACTTTATTTAATCCACCGCTCATCTGTATATTTCTAAATGGCGCCAATCCAGATAACAACCCTTCTAAGACATCCTTTCCTCCCATAAGGACTCACCGGACCTCTTTTATGCCACAGACGGGCTGCCCAGGGACCTCTCGCACACTTCTGGGACCATATATAACAGCACAGCACCTCGAGCCTTAACCGGCGATATCGCTCTGGCCTGGCTGACGGAATAACGCAGCGACTGGCCCCAGGATACGCATAGTCGGCATAGGGGGCTAAGGCCTCCGGATCTATCTCCTCAACAGGACCGGCGGAAAAGTGAGTAGCCCCAGCGTAAACGCCACTGCAAAAGACCCGCTGACCCTTGGGACCCGCAGAAGGAGACCGCGGCTGGTAAGCCACACATCAGCTCTAATTAGGCGCGCTGCAGGGAGACACACACGCCACCAATGCTAAGAAAAGATAGAGCGGGGCCTAGGCAAGACCTATAAGTGGGGATTTACCATTCTTACGATCTGTACTTCAATAGGGGATTCCCCCCCCTACGCTCCCTCGTCACATGTTATGTTACACAGTATTGAATGGCCTAGTATAGGTATAACAAAGTGCGCAATATCTCCAAAGGCCTCAGATGTGCACACATAGTAAATGATCTAAACAATAGCGGGGCACTCACACAACAGCCCCTCTCAGAGTCCTGTGGGGGCTTATTAAACTATCCCTGGATATAACTAAATAGCAGCAGCTTGAATAATCGGTCGCTTAACAGGGCCTGAGCGTTGGAGCTGATAGAGAGAACTTACTCTAGGGCATTACCTAATTAAACTCTTATTTGAAGGGGTATGCCTATCAAAAAGAATAACAAAGCTGACAAGATAGCTGCTTCTAAATCTATGAGCCACTACCTCAGACCCCTGGACCCTACAAAGGAGGCTCCTGGCACCAACATGGATAACCATCAAGACCCCCCTGCACCCTCTAATTCACAATATACTGACTCTCACCCTCAATTTGTTACCAAAGATGACATTAACCATCTGTCCTCTAAAGAGGATATTCAGGGGGTAATGAAAGAAATGAGAAGCCTCTTTGGGGACCTTAGAAAAGACTTTTCTGCACTAGAGTCTAGGGTCCTGAAAATTGAAAAGGCCTCTCAAGATAACGCAAAATTAGGGACGCAACATGCTGAGGACCTACAAAACCACGCTGAAAATCTACAATTCTTGAATGACAAACTGGAGGACCTAGATAACCGTGGACGCAGGAACAACCTGCGTTTCCGCGGGGTGTCTGAGACAGTTCATCCACAGAATATCGAAGGGTATCTACAAGCCTTATTTCGCATCATTAAAGATTCCCCTTCTTCACCTGAAATCCCCATAGAAAGGGCTAATAGGGCCCTCAGGCCCAAGCCACCAAGTAAAGCCCCCCCGAGGGACATAATAGTCAGATTTTTGAGTTATAAAGACAAAGAAGACCTTCTTCAAGGGACCCGTAAGAAATCGTCTATTACACACGTAGGAGAGGAAATCCAGGTTTTTTCTGACTTGTCCCCCGTGACTTTACAAAAAAGAAGGGACCTGAACCATATAACATCTACTCTACGTCATCACAGAATTCCTTACAGATGGGGCTTCCCGGTCTCAATTATTGCCACCAGCAATAACAAAACTTTCATCTTCAGGCCGGGAATGGATCACATGGAGTTTTATGAGAACCTGGCCATCCAGGCTCCTCTCCCTGGCGGATCTCAGTCAGGAAGACCGCCTCAGCTCACCCGCCCTTCAACTGACCGCCCTGAGAGTGATCCATAAGGGTAATGTACTGCTGGACTCTTTGAGCTCAGGTTCAATCTTTATTGCCTTCTTACAAATATCTTTTAAGAACCCATGAAAATGACGCTACCCTCAATATGTCTCTGTAACTGTTGAATATGTTCATATGACCTGTTTTAATGTTGTGTTAAATGCTTTACCTTATTTTTCAAGTTTGAATAGATAACTGTAGGGTGATTTATTTACCTCTTAAAGCCGTAAACCAAAGACTCCTACCATTGAACTTATACCACACACCCTATACAGGGCCCAACAAGGCGAACACCATCACTTTTACTGTTCTAACCATTACAGATTGTCATAATTTGTGCCCCACAGTATCGTTTTATCCCAGTTTTATTGTATATGCTCCCCCTCATGCTGAGATGTTTGTGTTTTGAAATCTCTCATAATCATAGGTATTGTTTTTGAGTTAGATGCTTAATTTACATAGGAATGGCTTGGAAACTCTTTGCCCTTTGACATGGACAGGCTGCCCCCATACATAGAAGGTACCATGACTTGTATCTGCTGACTTATTGACACACATAAAGACCAAATAAGGGGTTATCTGAACGTTTACGCTTCTCTCTAACAAGTGTACAGTTTGAATAACTAATTATGAACAGACCCTGAAGCCATTACACACAACCACAATACATGCCAGATAACTGGCATGCACATATTCGCAACGCGCCTTTCTATAGCGACAGACTAGTTACATTTATTACCAACTGCATAGTAAGTAGAGAAGCAGTTGGCCCACAAGCCCGTATAATCCCATTTTAAGCCGTCCCACAGAATAAATATCTGCCCGATTGCCTGAACCCTCCTAGGCGCGATCAGCAGCTGAACAATAAGATTCCCCACTTGTAATCTCACCTTTAATACACACACTAAAAAATGGTCTTGGATTATATAGACCTCCTGCGCCTACGACTTTTTCCTTCATATGGGAGGATTGCCTAACTTGACAACCATAACATCTGACTTGACTAAATAGACACTATACCTAGAGCATAGGAGTTTGCTCTCTGACATTCCTTATTACTTTATTCTGGCTGGACAGCCCTTACATATTGATATGCTATAAGTATAATGTTGTTTTATTATAACTTACATCAGTAAAGGGGCTTTTCCCCTAACTCAGGTTTGTTACAAAGTTTTTGTATATAGAATTACTCTGAGGAGCGACCCACTCTTTGTGTTTACTCCGACTTCTAATACTACGCTCTTCCCTTAACTTTCAATCTCTAACTTCCACTAACTTTCCCTTTCCCTTCTTACTCGTAATCTTCTCCCTATAATTACTTCCCTATCCTAACCTCTTCCTCTCTCTCCCTTCCCACTCTTCCCCCCTTTTTTTTTTTTTGTCATGGCTGCGCGCCAAAAATCCAAAAGGTTTTTTGACCATTCAATTAATCTCACTACCATAAATGCTAAAGGCCTAAACAATCCAGGCAAACGCTCTATTGCGTTTAGAGAACTCAGCAAAATTCAAAGCCACATAATCCTACTGCAGGAAACACATTTTAAAAAGGGTAAGGAACCCAAATGGCACAACTCCCAATTTCCACTGGCTTACTTTGCCTCTGGTCAGACTAAAAAAGGAGGAGTAGGCATTGTTTTTCACAAAACCATCCCATTCAAAATGTCACACATTGAGAAAGATCCAAATGGTAGATATCTTATCCTTGTAGGCACACTATTTGGTCACTATATCACTTTAGCCTCAATATACTCTCCCAATCACGGTCAGGACACATTTTTCAAACAAACCTCAGACCTCCTCATGGAGCTTTCCAGAGGTATCACCTACCTAGGTGGAGATTTCAATGTCGTTGCTGACCCCGCAGTCGACACATCAAGGGGGGTTTCTTGCACTCCCACTTCTACAATCAAACAAGTAAACGATGCACTAAAAAAACTAACACTACATGATATTTGGCGAACCCTACACCCAACCTCCAGAGACTACTCTTTTTACTCTGCTCCACACAACAGTTACTCAAGGATTGATTACATATATACAGACTCATGTGGACTTTCGCTCACACACCACTCTACCATTGATCATATTACCTGGTCAGATCATGCCCCGGTCTCTTGCTCAATACTGTGGCCGGATATACCAATCACACAAAAACATGGAGAATGGATGACTCTATCCTAGATAATCCTATAATTTTTAATGACATACAGAAAATTATGACAGAATATTTTGAGATTAACAGCCACCCTTCCTCATCTCACGCCATTATCTGGGAAGCCCACAAGAGCGTCATTAGAGGAGCTATGATTAAACATAAAGCTTTCCTTAACAAACAATATAGATCTAAATATAACGACCTACAAACAAAAATTAGTGCCCTAGAAATTAAACACAAAGCAGACCCCTCTTGTCTCTCTACTAGCACTCTCTTAAAAGAAAAAAAATTGCATTTCATAAACACTTAACAGAATCAGATCAAAAAATTGCACTTCATCTGAAACAGCATTATTATGAAGAAGGAAACAAACCGGGTCGCATACTAGCCAGAACCCTTAAAAAAAGACAGCTTAGCTCTTATATTCACTCTGTAAAGTCCACAGACGGTCGCTCGTTGCATAGCAGCGACCAAATAGCCTCAGAGTTCCGCAGATATTATCACTCCTTATATAATATACATAATCAATCCTCAGATTCTAACCGTCTGCAGGAAGGACCCCAACATGAAACGTTTATAAACTCCTACTTAAGCAAAGTAAACCTCCCTTCTCTATCTGCAGAGGACGCTGAGTTCCTGGACTCCCCAATCACCACTGAAGAACTTTTTTTAGCTATTAAAAATTGCCCGAACGGTAAAGCCCCGGCCCAGACGGATTTTCGTCAGCCTATTATAAAAAATTCAAGGAGACCCTAGCAGGCCCACTCCTAGAATTACTCAATGATCTTCGAGAGGACCCCCATCTATCCCGGGTCCTCTTAGAGGCACATATAACGGTCATACCCAAACCGGGAAAGACCCCAGACCGCCCCAGCCACTTTCGGCCAATATCACTCCTTAACTCAGACATGAAGCTTTTTGCAAAAATTCTAGCGACCAGACTAAACAAATACTTACCCGACCTGATAAGCAACGATCAAGTTGGTTTTGTTCCTGGTCGTGAGGCCAGGGACAATACTATCAAAATCACACAACTAATCAACTATGCTAGGGTCTCGGGTCTTCCTCTAGTGCTATTTTCCACAGACGCAGAGAAGGCCTTTGATAGGGTAAGTTGGGCCTTCCTGCGTCAGATAATGGAACGAATGGGGTTTGGAAGATCCTTCACAAATTTAGTCTTTGCTCTTTACTCTAACCCTAACGCTAAAATTAGGATCAATGGCACATTGTCAGAATCTTTTGACATTAGAAATGGAACTAGACAAGGCTGCCCTTTATCCCCATTGCTATTTGCCCTTTCGATAGAGGTTCTTGCCAATGTCGTAAGAGCCTCCCGTCACATCAAAGGTATAAAAGTAGGAGATACAGAACATAAACAAGCGCTTTATGCTGACGACGTCCTTTACACACTAACAAATGCCTCTGAATCCCTTCCCGCACTCTTAGACGTCCTTAAGGAATATGGCAAAGCCTCCAACTTCTCCCTGAACCTACATAAATCAGAACTATTGAACATTAACACTTGTCCCAAGATTATACAAACATTACAGACGGCACACCAGATCCCCTTAGCTGCATCTAAATTGAAATACCTCGGTATTTTCTTGACCTCTGATCCCTCAGACCTATTTAAATATAATTATATCCCCCTTAGGAGTATGATCTCAGCGGACCTCTCCTCTTGGAAATGCAAATACACATCTTGGCTTGGCAGAATAGGGGTTATTAAAATGAACGTCCTACCCCGAATCCTCTATCTCTTCCAGACCCTGCCTATCACTCTTCCAAAGGGCTTTATGTCTTAATTGCAAAAAATCATAGAACAATACATATGGGCTGATACCAAACCTAGAATCCCCAGACGCACTATGTACTTACCAAGAGATAAAGGTGGGCTCGGGTTACCGGACATTTCCCTCTATAGAAGGGTAATTGGCCTTCAGAGGATAGTAGAATGGGCACAAAACGAAAAGCATAAAGCCTGGATAGAATTAGACAGACAAATCCTTAAAATAAATAATGTGAGCACCCTGGCATGGCTTCCGCCCTCCCAGCGACCTAGTATAATTAAGAATTATCATCTTTTGACAGAAACATTTAACATTTGGGACTCAACCGTTGCAACCTCCACTCACATTTCCTCAAGACACTCCCCCTTAACACCAATACTTGAAAATCCTGAAATTCCCTATCACAAAATAGGATACTTCAGATTCGCACCATACAAACTTAAAGGGGGTACGGTCTACGGAGTAGTTGAAAATGGAAAGATAATCCCACAAGCTACACTTAGGGATGCCCACCCCAGGATCTTCTCTTCTTGGCTGCACTACAACCACACAAGTACATTTTATATCCTGTCACAGACAAAAGCAGAACCTAGGCAGGGCACTTACCCCATTTGAGAAACTTTGCACGGGAGAATCCCTACCAAGACACCTAATATCTCTCCTCTATAAATTAGTCGCTTCCCCGGGTACAGACACACTCCCGACTTATGTCTCTCAGTGGAACACAGAACTGGGGATGGATAATGATGAGCAATTATGGTTAAAAGCTTTTAGCTTGATTAAAAAATCGTCAGTCTCGTCAACCATCCAGGAACTCCACATTAAGCTCATAGGTAGATGGTACCTGATTCCAGTCAGACTTCATAGGATATTCCCTACAGTTAGCCATATGTGTTGGAGAGGGTGCGGAGGCAATGGTTCCTTGCTTCATATATGGTGGTCTTGCCCACTCATAATGCCTTTTTGGACAGAAGTCTTTAATAAAATGACTGAAATCCTCAATATCCCTCTTCTAAAAACACCTGAGGCCTTATTATTCTTAGCGCTTCCCAGAACACAAAGCCGAACACACCTCGCCTTGTTACTAATTATGCTCACTAGCGTGAAGAAACTGATTCCTAAAAAGTGGAAAAAACAAAACCCTCCCACGATAGGAGAATGGTACTTGCAAGTTGATGAGGTCCTGCTGTTGGAAAGATACTTTTACCTTAAAAATCATAAGCTAGAAGAATACGAGCTCCTGAGAGCATTGTGGCATAGTACAATATAATTAATTAACTGTCTGCGCATGCTGCCTACAAAAAAACGGATTATTAATATTACTATTTTAATTATTTTTTTTTCCCCTCCTATCCTCAACTCGACCCCTATACCCTCCCCCCCCTCCCTCCTGGCCATGGACCTCCCTTCGCTGTCCCCTCCACCCTCTTCCCCCTCTATTCTAACCCCACTAAACCTTTAAATGACCAACTTATGATGATAAGGAAAAACCGAAAAGTTTGTATCTGTTTCCTCTTGCTCCTGCTATGTGTTACGGAGCATGAGTCATGTATCATTTTGAAGTGTACGATATAGATGCACATAGAAGCAAACTGAATAGTTTCCTCTTTGTTTATGTTTCTTTTTATAATGTGCTAATGTGCTGAATTGTTATTACATCCAAATATGTCATTGTAATTTTAACACTTCAATAAAGCTTGTTTAAAAAAAAAAATTAAAAAAAAATAAAAGCGTTCTTGCACTATTAGAGTAAAGTTATAATGAAACATAAACCATTTCCTAATCAATTATTTGTAACTGTCCAACTCTTATATATTATGAATTCCCTATATATTACACTATTGCAGGGCTCAGCTGAGTGCTTGAAGACACACAGATCTGACGTGACACAACACTACCTTAGATCCACTGTTCTAATAGCCATCAGCAATGCTTCCTAAGTTATCATGGACTCCTAGTGACACTCTGAGGGCAGAGGTGCAGAGGTGGAGCTAGGCTGCAGTGTAGCTGATCTTACTGTGTGATTATACACAGCACCGGACTGGGTGAGCTGTTGAGATCAAATGGATTTTTGTTTTATTTAGTCTGACAGCAATTTTACTATTTTTGCACTGTGGGCAGGATGGGATGTATGTTTCAAACTTATGCTAAAGTCAGTAAACAGCAGACGATATGAAGATCTAGCCAATAGCAAGATATTATTTTATTTTAATTCTTATCATCTACTAGAAAATAATGAAATTATTGTCTATTGGATGATTAGAATGTAAAATAAAATACTTTCTTGCTTTTGGCTGATTAAAAATCAGCCAACAGGAATTGAATAATTAAAACTCAGCCAAAAGGGATGAAGCGGTACCCCTGTATAAAGGGGTTCCATGCAACCTGAAATTTAGTGTGCAGTGGCGACCGCATGAAGATGAGGGCTCTAGTAAGAGAGCTAAAGCCTTGAAGATGCATACCAGAGGCAGAGGAAGAGGCCACCAAAGTCAGCCTTCGCCGCTGCATAGATGGGCCCCCAGCACCTGGACCCGGGTATAGATGGGCCCCGGCGTGGATGAAGATGAGCTGGATTTGGGTTTACTTAGGGCTTTTTCCAGGTGGGTTTTTTTATTTTAAAAAAAATTATTTTTTTATTTTAAATTTAAATTTTTAGGATAGGTTTTGTAGTCAGACTTTATTATTTTGGTGGTGCGAGGTTACTTGTATTGTTTATAGGTGGTGGTGTAATTTTTTTAAATGTAAAAGAAATGTATTGGCTTTAGGGGATGCCCTACAGAAGGGGCCCTAGTTTGGAGGAGCTGTTTGTAAGTGTTTTTTATTTTGATTTGTGGCATCGGTCAATCAGAGAAGGTGCAGCAAGGAGTCTCTGCCTAGACCTGCTCTTAGTGATCAAGCGGAGTACTTGCAGCATGAACAGCCTCACCGGCAATTCCTCCCCATTAACTTGTGTCGGACATGCCCCAGCTCAGCTGCAGCCCTCCAAATCTCCTGGAGGGGACATTTCCAGGGACAAAAACCCAGGGACAAACAACAAAACCCAGGGACTGTAAAATAAAAATATATACTTGTCATTTAAAATTCTGTGTAAGTGCTATTGCATTGTCTTTTATTGTGCCGTTTTGATCTTACAATCTACTGTATTAAAAGGGACATTCTACACCAGTACTGTTATTGTTTAAAGAGATAGATAATCCCTTTATTACCCAATCCCCAGTTTTGCATATCCAACACTGTTATATAAATATGCTTTTTTACCTCTATGATTACCTTGTTTCTAAGCCTCTGCAGACTGCCCCTTATCTCAGTTATTTAGACAAACATGCATTTTAGCCAATCAGTGCTGACTCGTAAATAACTACATGGGAGTGAGCACAATGTTTCCTATATGAATTATATCAGCCAATCGGAATTCAAGGGGCGTCATTTAAAGGAGAATTCATTGTTCAAGAAGACGTCGATGTAAAGTCACTAGCGATAGCGGTTACTATAAACCTCTTATTTGAACTGTAATAGTTGAAACCAATAGGTGTGTGTGACAAATTAACAAGTCTGTTTGCTAGCAAGGAAACATAAACTTCTTTATTTGTTATTATTTTGCCTTTAGATTTACCCAATAATATCAGCAGTATTAATGGTGTGCTCTGAGGCGTGCAGCAAATACAAAGTTTAACTGACTAGCAATCTCTAGCATCATAAAACAGGTTAAACAAAAAGCGTATTACACATAGGGATATGGAACCTGATACCCAGCTGACAATGGTCTCATAAGATGTGAGCGGAGAGAGCAGGATACAGCGGGTCTTTGTATTCCGGTTACTCGGATGAGATTCCAGGAGGTCCCGCTGTGTGGTGGCTTGCAGAGGCGCTGCCTTAGGGTAAGCTAGGGTAAGCAACGTGGCGGTCGGCTTGTGTGAGAGTACGGCCTGCCGGAGGTGACGTCACTGTTAGCCAAAGTCAGCTGTTTGTGAACGGAGCTGAAAGTCTGCAGATACGAGAAGTGCGGCAGAGAGTAAAGCACTTTAGATTCAAGGGTCACAAGGAAGAAAGCTGGAGAGGTGTAGTAAACACTTCAATAAACCAGCAACGATACTTTGGAAAGTGCGGGCTTTATAGGGGAAGGTATACTAATCAAAAAGTAAAGGTGGTATGAATGTCTCTGCCTAAAATGTTAAGGTGGAATGAAGAGTTAAGGGGTTCATGACACATTCCCCCCACAAGGAAACCTCAGGGAGGTTTCAAGGAGCAGGTCTGTCTGGGTGTCCTCCGATGAATCATACCCAGACCAATGAACAAGTTACTGGAGTTCCCCAACGACAACGTCTAGAGTCTAGTACGGATTGGACTTCATACTCGGGATCCGGGGTAGGAGACACCAATGAGGGCGATGGCAATGGCAAGGAGGCATTGCAAGGTTTAATGAGAGACACATGAAACGTTGATGGATGCGGTAGGATGTTGAGAGCTGCAGGGTGACAGTAACTGGGTTCGGAAGAGCCGTTATCGGGAAAGGACCAATGAAAAGTTTGTTGAATTTCCTGCAGGGAGTAGGGATCCTTAAGTTCTTAGTGGCCAACCATACCTGTTGTCCATTTGTATAGGTTGGATGTGGGCAATGGCGAAGATCATAAGACCTTTTCTGCGTAGCTTGTGCTTGCTTAATGTTGTTTTGTATCACCGTATATGTTTGTTTGATGGAGTTGATCAAGTTGTTGACTTGGGGACATGGAGTGTCGGTTGGGGGCAGAGGATGAAATCTTGGATGAAGACCAAAGTTTACGTAGAAGGGTGAATGTCCAGTGGAGGAGTTTGTGGTGTTATTGTATGTGAATTCTGCATGAGGAAGGAAGGTAGCCCAGGATTCTTGTTTGTTGGAACAAAAACACCTTAAAAATTGTTTCAACCATTGTTTGGTTCTTTCACGCTGACCGTTCGTTTGCGGATGGTATGAGGTGGTTAGCTGTTGATGTATTCCAAGTGATAGACAGATGTGTTTCCAGAATTTGGACGTGAATTGTGAACCTCTGTCACTAAGTACTGTTGTGGGTAGTCAGTGCAGACGGATTACCTCTCTAAGGAATAATTGAGCCGTCTTCTGTGTGGTAGGGAGAGTAGCAGTTGGAATGAAATGGGAAATTTTAGACAAAAGGTCCACGACAACGAAGATGACAGTGTATCCTTCGGATTTCGGCAGGACAAAAATAAAGTCCATAGATACACAAGTCCAGGGAAATACAGGCATGGGTAAGTTTTGTAATAAGCCCAAAGGAAGTTGGTGAGAAGGCTTGCAGGTCTCGCAGGTAGAACATGACTTGATATACTTCTTGACTGAGAGTCTCATGGATGGCCACCAAAAATACCTTTGCAAGAGGTCAAGTGTCTTGTGGACACCCATATGGCCTGCTAGAGGTGAGTCATGAGCCATGGTCAGTGCTTGGTTGCGCAATGATGGCGGAATGTATAATTTAGACTGGTTACGGAGGATACCCGTTTTATCAGGTGTAAGTGGATAAGAGCTCTTTGTTACATCTTGTTTTTGATGAGTCTTTAAATCAGAGAGGTCATTGGATAAGAGTCCTAAGAACGATGTTTTTGGAATGATGGTTGATGGGGATGAGGTAGCTGTAGGTTTTGTATCTCTCCGTGAGAGTGCATCGGCCTTCCTGTTTTTTGTGCCAGGTCGGTAGGTGATGTGGAAAGTGAACCGGGAGAAGTACAGGCTCCAGCGGAGCTGTCGAGCAGAAAGTGTTCAATTTGTTTGGAGGTACTGTAGATTCTTATGGTCTGTATAGATTATGATGTGTTGTTCAGTTCCCTCCAGCAGATGCCTCCATTGGTCGAAGGATGATTTAATGGCCAGTAACTCCTTCTCCCCCACAGGGTAGTTCAACTCAGCTGGTGTCAGGAGCCTGGAAAAGTAAGATACTGGATGTAGAGAGTCTTTTGGAGAGGACCTTTGCGAGAGAACAGAGCCAATGGTGTATTCCGATGCATCAACCTCTAGGACAAACTGAGATTTGGTGATGGGTAGATGGAGAATAGGAGAGGTGAGGAATAGGGATTTGAGGTGATCAAAGGCAGATTGGGTCTGGTGGGTCCACTTAAACAGAGTCTTGGTCCTAGTCAAATTTGTGAGAGGTTTGGTTATGGCAGCAAAGTTCTGGATAAAGCGCCTGTAAAAATTAGCGAAGCCTAGGAACCGATGTACTTCCTTCACCGTGGTAGGCCTTGGCCATAAGGTGATGGCTGATATTTTGTTATCTTCCATTTTAATCTGACTCTCGCTAATTTGATACCCCAGGAAAGAGACCTCTTTGACTTGGAATAAGCATTTCTCTAATTTAACATAGAGTCTATGGGGCCTAGTTATCAAGCCGTCAACCTCAAATACGCTGGAATTCCGCAGCGTATTTGTGGGGAGGCTGATTCGCCTTAGTTATCAAAGGCTAGAGACCGGCAAAAGTAGAATTTTGTGATGTAAACTTCGATCCGCCGGACTCAGACCAACACAGATTCTTACGTCACTCCAGATGTTCCGCACACAAGTGCGGCACTATCTGACTACTTTTGCTAGTTATCAAAAAACTAGCAGGTACGCTCGGCACTTTTACGGCCCAGCGTACCTGGTTTTCAAACCGCCACCCTGGAGGCGGGGGATCCCATAGGAATCAATGGGAGTCTGACCATAGCGAAAGTACAAGTTCGCTGCTGCCAGACATCCCATTGATTTTTATGGGAGCTGTCTACACCTAACACCCTAACATGTACCCCGAGTCTAAACACCCCTAATCTGTCCCCCCTACACCGCTGCAACTAAATAAAGTTATTACCCCCTAAACCGCCGCTCCCGGAGCCCACCGCAAGCTACTCTATACATATTAACCCCTAAACCGCCGCTCCCGGAGCCCACTGCCACCTACATTATACCTAGTAACCCCTATCCTGCCCCCCCTATACCGTCGCCCTCTATAATAAAGTTATTAACCCCTATCCTGCTGATCCCGCACCTCGCCGCAAATAAATAAATAGTTTAACCCCTAAACCACCGCTCCCTGAACCCGCCGCAACCTATATTACATTTATTAACCCCTATCCTGCCCCCCTACACCGTCGCCACCTATAATACATTTATTAACCCCTATCCTGCCCCCCACTACACCGCCGCCACTGTAATAAAATTATTAACCCCTAAACCTAAGTCTAACACTAACCATAACATCCCCCTAACTTAAATATGAATTAAATAAATCTAAATAATATTTCTCTTATTAACTAAGTTAATCCTATTTAAAACTAAATACTTACCTGTAAAATAAACCCTAAGATAGCTACAATATAATTAATAATTACATTGTAGCTATCTTATGATTTATATTTATTTTACAGGTAACTTTGTATTTATTTTAGCTAGTTAGAATAGTTATTAAATAGTTATTAACTATTTAATAACTACCTAGCTAACAGAAATACAAAATTAGCTGTAAAGTAAATCCTAACCTAAGTTACAATTAAACCTAACACTGCACTATTATTACATTAATTAAATAAATTAACTACAAATAACTACAATTAAATACAATTACATAAACTAACTAAAGTACAAAAAATAAAAAAAGCTAAGTTACAAAAAATAAAAAAAATAAGTTACAAACATTTTAAAAATATTACAACAATTTTAAGCTACTTACACCTAATCTAAGCCCCCTAATAAAATAACAAAGCCCCCCAAAATAAAAAAATGCCCTACCCTATTCTAAATTAAAAAAGTTCAAAGCTCTTTAACTTACCAGCCCTTAAAAGGACCTTTTGTGGGGCATGCCCCAAAGAATTCAGCTCTTTTGCCTGTTAAAGAAAAATACAATCCCCCCCCAACATTAAAACCCACCACCCACATACCCCTAATCTAACCCAAACCCCCCCCTTAAAATAACCTAACACTAATCCCCTGAAGATCATCCTACCTTGTCTTCACTCAGCCGAGCAGCGATGGAACCGAAGAGGACATCCGGAGCGGCAGAAGTGATCATCCAAGGGGCGCTGAAGAAATCTTCCATCCGATGAAGTGATCCTCCAAGCGGCGCTGAAGAAGTCTTCCATCCAGGCGATGTCATCTTCCAAGAGGCGCTGAAGAAGTCTTCTATCCGGGCGATGTCATCTTCCAAGCTGGGTCTTCAATCTTCATCCCGCCGACGCGGAACATCCTTCTTTACCGACGGACTACCGACGAATGAAGGCTCCTTTAAGGGACGTCATCCAAGATGGCGTCCCTTCAATTCCGATTGGCTGATAGGATTCTATCAGCCAATCGGAATTAAGGTAGGAAAAATCTGATTGGCTGATTGAATCAGCCAATCAGATTCAAGTTCAATCCGATTGGCTGATCCAATCAGCCAATCAGATTGAGCTCGCATTCTATTGGCTGATCGGAACAGCCAATCAGATTTTTCCTACCTTAATTCCGATTGGCTGATAGAATCCTATTAGCCAATCAGAATTGAAGGGACGCCATCTTGGATGACGTCCCTTAAAGGAGCCTTCATTCAATAGCTAAAATAAATACAAATTTACCTGTAAAATAAATATAAATCCTAAGATAGCTACAATATAATTATTATTTATATTGTAGCTATATTAGGGTTTATTTTACAGGTAAGTATTTAGTTTTAAATAGGAATAATTTATTTAAGTATAGTGTAGTGTTAGGTGTAATTGTAACTTAGGTTAGTTTTTAGTTTACAGGTACATTTCTCTTTATTTTAGCTAGGTAAGCTATTAAATAGTTAATAACTATTTAATAGCTATTGTACCTAGTTAAAATAAATTGAAAGTTACCTGTATAATAAAAATAAATCCTAAGATAGCTACAATATAATTATTATTTATATTGTAGCTATATTAGGGTTTATTTTAAAGGTAAGTATTTAGTTTTAAATAGGATTAATTTAGTTAATAAGAGAAATATTATTTAGATTTATTTAATTAATATTTAAGTTAGGGGGTGTTAGTGTTAGACTTAGGTTTAGGGGTTAATAATTTTATTACAGTGGCGGCGGTGTAGTGGGGGGTAGGATAGGGGTTAATAAATTTATTATAGGTGCCGACGGTGTAGGGGGGCAGGATAGGGGTTAATAAATGTAATATAGGTTGCGGCGGGTTCAGGGAGCGGCGGTTTAGGGGCTAAACTTTATTTATTTGCGGCGAGGTGCGGGATCAGCAGGATAGGGGGTTAATAACTTTATTATAGAGGGCGGCGGTATAGGGGGGCAGGATAGGGGTTACTAGGTATAATGTAGGTGGCAGCGGTGTCCGGGAGCGGCGGTTTAGGGGTTAATACATTTATAAGAGTTGCGGCGGGGTCTAGGAACGGCGGTTTAGGGGTTAGTAACTTTATTTAGTTGCGGGAGGCTCCAGGGGCGCCGGTATAGGGGGTAGAATAGTGTAGTTTAGTGTGGGTGCTTAGTGACAGGCTAGCAAGAAAGCTGGAAAAAAGCCGAAGAGCAGCGAGATCGGATGAGTGATAACTCTCACAGTCCGCTGCTCATTGCCCCGTACTTGGTGCGTGGCTTTTTGACAGCTTTTTTGATAACTTAGGCAAATTTTTGCAGGTCCGCGGCGGCGATGTGAGGCGAGCTTAGGCGGGCGTATTGGGCCGGCGTAGGCAGGAAAAGTAGACACGTTGATAACTAGGCCCCTATGTGTTTGTAATCTGGATAAGACAAGTCTAACGTGTGTAACATGTTCTATGATTTTGGGTGAATAGATCAGAATGTCGTCTAAATAAACTATGAGAAAAGTATCAAGAATGTCCTGGAAGATGTCGTTTATGAAATTCTGAAATGTCGCCGGGGCATTAGATAGTCCGAATGGCATAACTGTATACTCAAAGAGACCATACCTAGTCCTAAATGCAGTCAGCCACTCGTCACCGGCCCTTATTCTAACAAGGTTATAGGCACCCCTAAGATCTAATTTAGTGAATACAGTGGCACCATATAACCTCTCAATCAATTCTGGGATGAGAGGTAGTGGGTACCTATTCTTTTTTTTTTATTGAGGTTTTTGACATAATACAAACAAGAAAATAATTGTACAAAATACTATCAAATCAAGACATTATTTTGTTTGAAAAAACAAAGAAAAATTGCAATGTACATATAATAATATCAAAAGTTGTACATATAAAGTAAATAAAATATACAAAAATATGGAACCCCATGTCAATAATATGAAAAAGTACATTTAACTGAAACCTTCTTTTTTTCTATTTTTTCCCTTTTTTTCTATCCTTTTCCTTTTTTAGTGTATCAGATTTCCAAAATATACAATTGGAACATTAGTATAACACAAATAGAGAAAACAAGAAAAGAACACTGTCTTCTTTATGCCAAATTGATTAATCAAAAAAAAGAACTATAAAGATAACAATGGACCATGTAACATATCAATCAAAATACACAATCATAGAATACCCTCTGGTCCTATTGCACAAATCAACTCGTATCGAGAGCAAATGGAGGGGAGGAGCTGGTAGGAAGAGAGGAGGGAAAAAAAAAATAATCTAAAGTCCAGCCCAAATTTGTGGAAAGTGACCCGCTATTACTTTGTTTATAACATATTCAGTGTTTCGTAACGGGTAAAGCAATTGTGCCTGTACATTTTCAGGTAGGGAGAATTACTATATTTGACTAAAAAGAGAACATGAAACTTTTTAATATCAAAATCTATTGCTAATTTCCGCCTCAACCAATAATTAATTTGGGTCCAAAGTTGCGAAATTTTTGGACACGACCATAAATAATGTATAATATTAGCTTGTTCTGAGACACATTTAGGGCAGCCAAGTTTATCCCTGAACCATTTATTCAATTTAGCGTTGGTTATGTAAGTTTTCTTAATCAATTTTAAGTGGGATTCTCTTCAACTCATAGGAACCCAGGGTTTATTACTAAGACTAAATGATTGCTTTATGTGCTCTACCTCTAAATCCTCAAACTCATTCTGCCAACTATCTCTTAATTCTGTCAAGTACTCTTGATTCCGAAAGGAATTGATTATATGATAACTTATTGAGATTGATTTTTTACCTGCGCTATACAGATCCAATATATCCTTGAACACACCTAATGACCAATCACTATTATACCTTATTAATAAGTTATTCACATAATGTCTAACCTGGAAGAAGGCGAAAAGATCATTTTCAGGAAGATCATATTTTCTTGTAAGATTTATAAATGAGTCTAGTATGAATTCTGATGTCATTAATTGTCTAATATATATTAATCCTTTACTTTTCCATCGGTGAAAAACTTTTTGTGTATAACCCGGTTTAAATTCAGGATTGCCAGTAATACAGAGCAACTCTGTACAAAATGGGTTAATATCGATTCTGGAACACATTAACTGCCAGGCTTTAATTATGTCTTTAAACGTCACCATGTTAATGATTTTATTTGGGATATTTTTTATTTGTATATGAAGTAAAGTCTCCAAATTAAATGGAGCAATGAGTTCCGACTCTATTTGTTTAAATGTAACATATTCTTTTGTCGTTATTTATAAATGATGATATGAAAATATGGAGACTCCAACAAAAAAAGACTAAGCAGTTAATTAGGAAGGTTAAAGCTCATGCAGAAGAGAAGATAGCACAGTCAGTAAAACATGGGGACAAAACATTCTTTAGATATATCAGTGAAAGAAGAAAAAATAAGGTAGGAATAGTAAAATTGAAATCAGTTGATGGTAGAATAATAGAAGGAGATAAGCAGATTGCAGACTGTCTCAATGATTACTTCTGTTCTGTTTTCACTAAAGATTGTGAAGATACAATGTCTACATTAAGGGATGCAACGCAAAATAGAAACAAGCTTAACAGTAATCTTTTTACAGAGGATGAGGTTTTGTTAGCATTATCAAAAATAAATGTTACAAAGGCAGTGGGTCCTGATAATATTCATCCAAGGGTTTTAAAAGAACTTCGATCAGTGCTAACTGTCCCATTAACTGATCTGTTTAATCAGTCACTATTAACAGGAGCTGTCCCAGATGATTGGAGAATAGCAAATGTAATACCCCTTCATAAAAAGGGCAGTAGAGAAGAATCTGGCAACTACAGGCCAGTTAGTTTAACTTCAGTAGTAGGGAAATTAATGGAAAGCCTCTTAAAAGAAAGAATTATGACTTACATAAAGACAAACAATTTAGAGGACCAAAATCAGCATGGTTTTACTTCAGGAAGATCATGTCAGACTAATCTAATTGACTTCTTTGATTATGTAACAAAAGTATTAGACAAGGGAGGAGCAGTTGATGTAGCATATCTAGATTTCAGCAAAGCATTTGACACCGTCCCACACAATAAACTTATTCACAAACTATATCTCCTTGGTCTAGATTCAAAAATTGTGAACTGGGTGGAATGCTGGCTTAAGGACAGAAAACAAAGTGTCTTAGTAAATGGAGTTCATTCAGCAGAGGGGGCTGTTACTAGTGGTGTTCCTCAGGGGTCAGTTCTGGGGCCTGTTTTGTTTAACATATTTATCTGCGATATCAGCAAAGGGCTACAGGGGAAAGTATGTCTCTTTGCAGATGATACAAAAATTTGCAACAGAGTGGATGTTCCAGGGGGGGTAGACAAAATGAGAAGTGATATACAACAATTGGAGGATTGGACAAATGACTGGGGTCTAAAGTTTAACACAGCAAAGTGTAAAATAATGCATTTAGGGAAGAAAAATCCAAATGTTAATTACAGACTCAATGACACTTTACTGACTGTTACAGACGAGGAACAGGACTTGGGAATTATTATTTCAGATGATTTAAAACTTAGTAAACAATGTAGTAATGCAGCGAGTAAGGCTAGCAGAATGCTTGGATGTATTGGTAGAGGTATTTGCAGCAGAAATAGTAAGGTTCTTATGCCACTTTATAGATCATTAGTTAGGCCTCATCTTGAGTATTGTGTGCAGTTCTGGAGACCATATCTTCAGAAGGATATTAACAAACTTGAATCTGTGCAAAGGAGGGCTACCAAAATGGTACATGGTCTAAAAAATAAAACTTACCAGGATAGGCTCAATGACCTAAATATGTATAGCTTAGAGGAGAGAAGGGAAAGAGGTGATATGATAGCAACTTTCAAGTACATTAAAGGGTTTAGTAAAACTGAGGCTGTGGGTATTTTACATAAAATGGAAAATTCAAGAACAAGGGGTCATGAGCTCAAGCTAAAGGGTAGTAGATTCAGAAGTAATTTGAGGAAGCACTTCTTTACAGAAAGAGTGATTGATTTATGGAATAAACTTCCTCAAGAGGTAGTAGCAACAAACACTGTGGGGGACTTTAAAAATGCATGGGACAAGCATAGGGCTATCCTACGAACTAGATAAGTTTATACTGTTAGGTAAGGTCGGGCAGACTTGCTGGGCCTATGGCTCTTATCTGCCGTCAATATCTATGTTTCTATGTTTCTATGTTATCCAGTCTAGAACATATTTGATTAAAGTTACAATATTGTATAGTGCAATATCTGGAAAGGCCAGACCTGCCACTGTCGAGTCTCTTTGTAATTTATCTAACGCAATCCTAGGTCGTCTCTTATTCCAAATAAATCTCGTACATATTTTTTAAAAAAACAAGATGTCCAATTTGGTAAGTAATATGGGAATGTTTTGTAATAAGTAAAGAATCTTTGGAAATAAAATTGTTTTAATAAGCATTATACGAGAGGTCAGAGAGATGGGTAAATTAATCCACGCTGAAATTTTATTTTCAAATTCTAAAAGTATTTTGGGGTAATTTAACTGATAGCATTCATTCGGATTTTTAGACAAGATAATACCCAAATATTTAATCTGATATGCTTCTTTTTGGTTCGCTTGTTCAGTTCCCGGTAATCTATTATCGAGCATAAGGACCCATCCTTGTTTTTAACAAAAAATATAACTGCACCAGCAGGTGAAGTGGAGGGTCGTATTAAACCCTTTTTTAGGTTCTCACTGATGTATGTTTTTAAGTGTTGTAGTTCTGGTCTGGAGAGGGGGGTAGATATGGCCGTAAGGAATTGTTGCTCCAGGGAGCAGGTCTATGGGACAATCGTAGGGTCTATGTGGGGGTAGTGACTCGGCTTCTATTTTGTTGAACACGTCAGGGAAATCTGTATATTGAGCAGGTATGGTGGAAGAAGTAGTAGTCATTAAATGTTTATTAGGGAAACAAGTGTTAGCACAGTAGAGAGAAGGGAAAGAAAGAGTGAGAGTCTCCCAGTGTAATGTGGGTTGGTGGAGTTGGAGCCAAGTGATACACAGAACAATAGGGTAGATGGGAGAAGATATGATATTGAATGTGATTGACTCAGTGTGGCCAGAGGAAGATGTGACTAGTAGAGGGACAGTTTGTTGTGAGACTGGACCGGATGCTAAATGTGAACCATCAATGACTTTAAGAGGCAGTAGTGTGCTTTTAAACAGAAAAGGTATTTTATTAACTTCAACCAAACGTACATCTATGAAGTTGGCACAGGCACCTGTATCGATGATGCCGTTACTGCTGATCCTGTGCTGATCCCACTGTAAATGTAATGGTAGGGTGAGGTAAGCAGATGGAGTTGATTTAGTATAGAAACATTTTTTTTCTGTGCTTGTGCAGGCTTTATAGGGGAAGGTATACTAATCATAAAGTAATGGTGGTATGAATGTCTCTGCCTAAAATGTTAAGGTGGAATGAAGAGCTAAGGGGTTCATGACAGTCGATTGAAGAGGATACTCCGTGCCGGATGTCTTGAAGATGGAGCCGCTGGAGCTGCTCCGTGCCGGATGGATGACGATAGAAGATGCCGTCTGGATGAAAACTTCTGCCGGCTTGGATGAAGACTTCGGCCCGCTTGGATGAAGACTTCTGCCGCTTCGTTAAGGACTTCTGTCGGCTTCGTTGAGGATGGATGTCGGGTCTTCAAAAACTGTAAGTGGATCGTCGGGGGTTAGTGTTAGTTTTTTTTTAAGGGTTTATTGGGTGGGTTTTTATTTTTAGATTTGGGTTTGGGCAGAAAAAGAGCTAAATGCGCTTTTAAGGGCAATGCCCATACAAATGCCCTTTTCAGGGCAATGGGGAGCATAGGTTTTTTATAGATAGGATTTTATTTGGGGGGTTTGGTTTTGTGGGTGGTGGGTTTTACTGTTGGGGGTTGTTTGCATTTTTTTTTACAGGTAAAAGAGCTGATTTCTTTGGGGAATGCCCCGAAAAAAGGCCCTTTTAAGGGCCATTGGCAGTTTAGTTTAGGCTAGGTTTTTTTTTTATTTTGATAGGGCTATTAGATTAGGTGTAATTAGTTTAAATATTTGATAATTTCTTTTTTATTTTGTGTAATTTAGTGGGGGGGTTTTTGTAATTTAGTTAATTGTATTTAATTAATGTAATTTATTTAATTGTAGTGTTATGTTAGGTGTTAGTGTAAGACAGGTTAGGTTTTATTTTATAGGTAATTTTGTATTGATTTTAGCTAGGTAATTAGTAAATAGTTAATAACTATTTACTAACTAGTCTACCTAGTTAAAATAAATACAAACTTGCCTGTGAAATAAAAATAAAACCTTAAATAGCTACAATATAATTATTAGTTATATTGTAGCTAGCTTAGGGTTTATTTTACAGGTAAGTATTTAGTTTTAAATAGGAATTATTTAGTTATTAATAGCAGTTTTTATTTTAATTATATTAAAGTTAGGGGGTGTTAGGGTTAAACTTAGGGGTTAATAAATTTAGTATAGTGGCGGCAACGTTGGGGGCGGCAGATTAGGGGTTAATAAATGTAGGTAGGTGGCGGTGATGTTAGGGGCGGCAGATTAGGGGTTAATAATATTTAACTAGTGTTTTTGTGATGCGGGAGTACGGCGGTTTAGGGGTTAATATGTTGTAGTGGCGGCAGATTAGGGGTTAATAAGTATAATGTAGGTGTCGGCGATGTCGAGGGTGGCAGATTAGGGTTGTTTAGACTCAGGGTTTATGTTAGGGTGTTAGGAGTAAACATAAAAGTTCTTTCCCCATAGGAATCAATGGGGCTGCGTTACGGAGCTTTACGCTCCTTTATTGCAGGTGTTAGACTTTTTTTTCAGCCGGCTCTCCCCATTGATGTCTATGGGGAAATCGTGCATGAGCACGTAAAACCAGCTCACCGCAGCTCACCGCAGCGCTGGTATTGGAGTGTGGTATGGAGCTCAATTTTGCTCTATGCTCACTTCTTGCCTGCTAACGCCAGGTTTTTGTAAACCTGTAATAGCAGCGCTGTAGGGAGGTGAGTGGTGACAATGACTTGCAAGTTATTACTGAGCAGCTCTTACCGCAAAACTCGTAATCTAGCCGAATGGGAGCAGGGGGCATGCTGCTTAGAAGCCTGTATCTCAGGCATCTAAGCAGCTACAGACCCCTAAGACCCACTGGTGGAAAGGTAATCACCTAACCTTTCCAATACTGTAAGTATTGGGAGTAAAAAATGTTTTACCAAAAAATAAAAAACCCTTTCAAAATCTTAGCACCCAGGTGGAATAGTGCTTAGCACTCAAAGGGTTAAAGGGACACTCAAGTCAAAATGAAACTTTCATGATTCAAATAGATCATGTAATATTAAATAACTTCCCAATTTACTTCCATTAACAAAACGTGCAGTCTTTTTATATTTACATTTTGAGTCACCAGCTACTACTGAGCATGTGCATGAGCTCACAGAATATATGTATATGCATTTGTGATTGGCTGATTGCTGTCACGTGATACATGGAGTGGAAACAGACATAACTTTAAAATTTGTCAGAAAAAAATCTACTAATATTTTGAAATTTAGACTAAGTGCTATTGCATTCTCTTTTTATCACGCATTTGTTGATTATGCAAATCTACTGTGTTTACTGGTCCTTTAAACAAAAAATATATTTCCCTACTTTTTATATTGATGTATCTGACCACAATTATCACAATATTTGCCATTGAATATAAAATACATATGAATTATATAAATAATTTATTACAATAGCTTTTGTTTTCAGGCACTTATTTATTGTGTTATTACTAGCTATGCAATGTGGTGTTATCCCCATTTGTCTTTGACCTATACATAATATATATATCAACTTATTATTTGGTTTCCTCATTCCAGTTTATTCACAACAGCTCATCAGACTTGTTTTACCTATTCATCTTTAGTTTACTAACCTTGAAGATATTTTTTTAAGTGTTTATGTATGTAACAATGAGGGAAATTACATAAAATTCCCCAACTTCTTTTCTGCATTACAGTATCAAGTGGCATGAATGTGTTTAGAACAAGGGTTGGCAAATATTTTTGAGCACTGTGCCAAAGTAACACTATGAAGTGTTACTTGTATGTTTTATAAGTAATGCAAATGGAAAATGTATTAATTATTAATATTATTATTATATCATATGTCACATATCCACATCAGATCCCTTGCCCTGCAACTCCTTAATCAGATCCCTGGTCCTACAGCATCTTGCTCAGCTCCATGCCTACATCCAACATCAGATCAGACCCCTGGTCCTGCAGCCTTTTTGTTCAGCCCCATACCCACATCTCACATCAGATCAGACCCCTGTTTCTACAGCATCCTGTTCAGTCCCATACCTACATCTCACGTCAAATCAAACCCCTGGTCCTGCAGCATCTTGTTTAGCCCCATTCCTACATCCCACGTCAGATCAGACCCCTGGTCCTGTAGCATCCTGTTCAGTCCCATACCTACATCTCACATCAGATCAAACCCCTGGTCCTACAGCATCATGTTCATGCCCCAAACTTACATTTCATATCAGATCAGACCCTTGGTCCTACAGCATCTTGTTCAGCCCCATACCCACATCTCACATCTGATCAGACCCCTGGAGCTACAGCATCTTGTTCAGCCCCATACCTACATCTCACATTAGATCAGATCCCTGGTCCTACAGCATCTTGTTCAGCCCCATACTCACATCTCACATCTGATCAGACCCCTGGACCTACAGCATCTTGTTCAGCCCCATACCTACATCTCACACCAGATCAGATCCCTAGTCCTACAGCATCTTGTTCAGCCCCATACCTACATCTCACATCAGATCAGATCCCTGGTCCTACAGCATCTTGTTCAGCCCCATACCTACATCTCACATCAGATCCCTGGTCCTACAGCATCTTGTTTAGCCCCATACCTACATCTCACATCAGATCAGATCCCTGGTCCTACAGCATCTTGTTTAGCCCCATACCTACATCTCCCATCAGATCAGACCCCTGGTCTTACAGTATTTTGTTCAGCCCCATACCTACATCTCACATCAGATCAGACCCCTGGGGCGAGATTACATATACGGCACAGGCTTCAGTGCAACCACTGCAACCCGCGTCACCCGTAATTTCCCCTCGCACATTGGGGTATCCAATAAACCCTGCCGGCAGTTCATAAAGTGCGGTGTCGGATAAACTAGTGATGTCCAGAAATGAGCTTAAATACAAATTTCTGGAGCCGCTAGTGACTTACGGAACTTTAGAAACTGCCGGCGCCTAACAAAAAAAAAAATGTATCAAATCTCCTGTAAAAATTTAACCCGCCTCCCAAAACTGACACGTAAAACCACTATATCCCCCATCAAACCCATATTGGAACTAATAAAAGTATTAACCCCGAAACCGACATCCCCCCCACAATGCAATGTGCCTAATTAAACTATTAACCCCTATATCCGCCATCAAACCCACATTGCAAGTAAGAATTACATTATTAACCCCTATATCTGCCAACCCCAACATCACTAAGTTAAACAGTTCTTTTACATTCAAAATAAAAAAAAGTCCCCCCCTAACAGTAAAACCCCCCACCCACCAAAACCCCCCCAAAAAAACTTAACACTAAAAAAACCTAAACTACCCATTGCCCTTAAAAGGGCATTTAGCTCTTTTGCTCCCCTTAAAAGGGCATTTGGCTCTTTTACAAAGTGCCCACCCTAATCTAAATTAAAAAAAAACAAAAACTTAAGTCTAACCCCCAGGTTGATACTCACCGTTCCTGAAGTCCGGTGTGGAGCGGAGGGCGGAGCTGAAGACCGATGACCGCGGAGCTGAAGGCCGACGAACCTGGACCTGAAGACTGGCGACTGCGGAGCCATGGAGCGTGGAGGATCCTCTTCGTGCGATCTCCACCGTACACTGAATAGTGAATTCAAGGTACGTGATTAAAGATGGCATCCCTTGAATTCCTATTGGCTGATTTGATTCTTCAAATTCAAATCAGCCAATAGGATGAGAGCTACTGAAATTCTATTGGCTATTCAAATCAGCCAATAGAATTTCAGTACCTCTCATCCTATTGGCTGATTTGAATTTGAAGAATCAAATCAGCCAATAGGAATTCAAGGGACGCCATCTTCAATCACATACCTTGAATTCACTATTCAGTGTATGGTGGAGATCGTACGAAGAGGATCCTCCACGCTCCATGGCTCCGCGGTCGCCGGTCTTCAGCTCCAGGGTCGCCAGTCTTCAGTTTCAGGGTCACCGGTTTTGAGTTCCAGGGTCGCCGGTCTTCAGCTCCGCGTTCATCGGTCTTCATCTCCACCCTCTGCTCCACGCCGGATTGTTCCTGGAAGAAGAAAGAAGAAGTCGCCGTAGGGAGGCGTCTGTTTTTCTGGTCCTATTCTGTGCACCCTTTCCATACTCATCTTTAGTTTTTCCAATGGGAGATTTAATAGTTTGGGGAGAATAGTTTCACAAAAGTGTATCAGCTCATATGCTTTAATTGTTTCTGGTATACCTAATATTTGAATGTTATTGTGTCTTGACCTGTTTTCTAAATCCTCAAGTCTCTGATAAAGCATTAGGTTCTGTTTAAGCACACTCTCCATTTTATTGGAGTATAGTGAAGAAATTTCCTCTAAGTCAGATACTCTCTCTTCTAACTCTGTAAATCTTGTGGTTGTTTAATTTCTTCAGTAATATTGTCTAAACCTTTTTGCAGATCATCTATTTTGGGGATAACAATTGAAGATATTTGTTGTACAATATAATGAGAGTCTTTATCTATGATCAAACTTTCTGTTACCATAGTTGAAGACTCAGTTAGCCCTTCTGAGGGCCTCCTCTGCTTCTTTTCATTGTTTTTTAATTTAGGAGTCATTTTGTTAGGCCCTAAAAATGTATCCATAAGCAATCCTTTTTGCCCTCAAAATATTTCAACACCACTATTTCTAAGACCAGATCTCAATTTGACCAATACATACATTCATTACCCAGAAGAATATTGTACAAATAGTGATTTTCATACAGTACCACCTTATATTTCACACCTTTGCGTTTGTTAGAATTTGCAAATATTATGCTAAAAATTAGCAGTGGTTCCCATGTTTATATTATGTTATGAACCATAAAATTTCTCTTTCTAATTAACTCACTTGATCTAATTACACAATGAGTCACAAGAGGGAGAATAGAGACAAAAGGCCGAATACATGTACTATTATCCACAGGGTAGCTAGTGTCGTTTAGCAAACATATAATGCAACAGTCACAGGTTTTTATCTTTGTACTTTCTTCTTTTATAGCTCTTGCCAGTTACAATGCTATTCTTCAAATCCTAGATCACAAACCACTTGTAGTATAAGAACAATTAACACTCATGAAGAGGTGCAATTCTGATTATATCTTGAAGAAGAAAAAAGAAAACCAGGGCAAACAGCAAAAAGTACAGCTTCCTCAGCCTATTGCAGGGCAAATTCCAAGTATACGTATACTTTTTCTAGTATCTTGCCAGGTCACACAGTAGAGAAAAAAGACATAGTTTTACTTTTTAAACCCAGCAAGAAACCGAATAAGTGTGCTTCTTTTCAATAGCTTATCAAGTCACACAAAACAAAACAAAGAGAGAAATAGCCTGTTCTTTTCTTTCTAGCCCAGCATATTGTAGTTTGTTCTCCCAATAAAGCAGATCTATAGCCTTTCCAGATTATAGCCTTGTTTATCAGCTACTCACAGCACTGACTCTAGTCTCTGAGTCTTTTACCAGGATCCTCTCGCAGCACTCTTGGGCAAGATCCGCTCCGCTATAGCCTTCACTGCTCCCAGCTCTATAATCCATTACGTTACTGTCTCTTTCAAGCCAGATTCACATAACGCCTGCCTCTCTCACGCAGCACCGGTGGGAGAGCGGGGCCTTCAAGTTTCCTAGGTTCGTCTCTTTTTCATTGAGCTCAGGCATAGCTGATCAGCCTGTGTAGCGCAGATTTTACTGCGTGACTAGCGGTGAGCTCTTTCCCTTTAGCCCACAAATCACCCCAGGACTTGGGTTGCGGTGCATTCGGTCCCTGCCAACGATTCTGGAGGTTGTTCTCACAGCCTAACGCTTACACGTCCTGCGTCTAGGCTCCTTCCCGGAAGTCCAGTTATTTCTTTCTACAATCAGTTTCAATACAGGTAACCCTATTTGTTCATTTAATTGTATGTTTGGATGTCGGAGGAGTGAATCCATACCTGGTATTGGGACGGCCTGAGGGGCGTGACGGAGTGCGGCAATAGCGGTGAGACTATACCTGTTGTATTCACATGTTTGTAGTTCTTACTGAAGAACCATAACAAGATTGAACTCTATCACTGCCATAATTTGCCGACGGCAGCACATTATCCTCTCGGCCTAGACACAGAGGTCTGTTACTTTCCACTGTCTAAAAGCTCCATTTTTTACTTTACTTTACCTATTAATAAAACAAAGCGACACGCTAGTTTATTACTGTATATGTAAAACTGGATTGCATACTAAGAAAATCAGTGGCTTAATTACAACGTGCAGTTCTCACGAACTTTGTCTGTTATCTTTTTGCTTTCATTGGGACAGGAGTGTCTCAATTAACTCCTAGTAGAACTGCAAGACCAAGATGGCGGAAGCCATTCACTCTATCCGCAGGGCCAAATTCAATTCACTATTACAGGGTGCCAGCTCAGGTGGTGAAACTCCAGAGGATATTTGTTCTGTCTTTGTAACAAGGGAGAAAAAAGAAATTAAAGAGCTCAAACTCTGGTGGGACATAGAGTTCTTGAAACTATATATCGATGAGGGCAAAATACCCAGAGGCTTGAGGATGAAGAAATATCCAGCCTATGCCTCACAACGTTCGGATTTTATGACGGAATGGAATAATACTTTGAGTCAATGTTCACTCATTTTAATGAAACAGTTACTTAAAGATAAAGAACTGGAATACACCAAAACTAGTCAAGAACTAACTGACATCAAATCGACCTGTGAATCCTTCACTAATGATTCAAAATACAAAGATTACTCATCTCAATTGGAAACGACTTTGAAGAGACTAGATGATGAATTAACAGAGAACAAACTAAAGAAATATCACAGAGATTGCAAAGATTATGAGCTTAATACTGTCTACAACTGGACTACAAGCAGACAAAACAGGAGGAACAACAGCAACCATAAGAGAAAAGCTGCTGATAAAAGAGTTACGTTCTCCAGCTTCGAAACAGATATCAGTGATGAGAGTCCACGAGCCTCCACACCCATCGAAGATAGAGATCAGACCCGCATTAGTGAAACATCTGTTAAACCTAAGAAAGGATCCTCTCACAGATCCCTAGAAGAGATTATATCAACCAATCACACTAGTGGTTCGACTAATGTCCCTGCAAAAAACGATTCAGCTACCGAGGTCGGCACGGTCACTCCGGCGAGGTACCCAAGCAGGAGACCTGTAAGAGGAAGAGGCCGGGGATCAAGAAAATAACAAATGAGAGTAAGAATCACCATCAACAGGATCACCATTACGAAGATCTCAATGTGGTCAATCTATCAAGTACACAACTAAACAAGGATGAATTAACTGTTCTTTCTAAAGGCCTAGGATTCGCTCCAAGCAAAGACTTCAACCTCTTTGGGACACTAGTGGACTTAAACAGATTTACTAGAAAGCTCACATTAAAGAGACACTTTGCTTTAGCAAACAAGAATTCTGCACAAGAATCAGCCAGCGACTTACCTATGATAAATAACACTGATGGAGAAACAACAAACAACATAAACCAAAGTCTAATTATTAGTAATATAAATATTGATGGCTTTAATTTTGACGATCAATGTGAGATTGTCAATTTATTATCATTTGAAAGTGAGAGTGCACGATCCAATACACAAAATCTCAGTATCCCCACCATCACCACTAATGCGAATAAATATTTTTATCCCATACAAATGAGGGGGGACTTTATAGAGGTCTTCCAAAGTCTGGTTGAAAGGGACCTTTATGCATTAGCCAGAGAAAATAACACCAGTACCAAATCGAAATATGGGGAAAGCAACAATCTATCTAAGAAAGAGAGAAACATTTTAAAAAAATTACAAGAAAATAATGATCTCATCATTCAAAGCTCTGATAAGGGTGGTTGTATAGTAGTACAGGACAGGGCACAGTACACTAATGAGGCTCTCAGACAGCTTGGTGATGACACCACCTATCGTAAATTGACATTCAATCCTACCAGGAAATTTGTCATGGAACTTAATGTCTTTTTAGACAATTATGTACGGGAAGGTGTCATCACCAAGTTGAAAGCTGACTCTCTTAAAAATCAATTTCCCAACACACCAGTGTTCAGGCACTTACCGAAAATACACAAGAATAGAGAACGCCCTCCTGGGCGACCCATTATTTCGGGTGTGGGATCCCTAGGGGAAAAACTTGGATCCTTTATTGATACAGTCTTACAACCTATTGTTCAGATAACCCCAGCATATCTTCGTGATACTAAGCACTTGTTGAGACTGCTAAACTCTGTGCATGTTGATGAAAATGACATCCTACTCACTATAGATGTCAATTCGTTATATTCATGTATACCACACAATAAGGGGATTGAAGCCTTACAGTCCATGCTTGAGATGTACACTACATATGAAGATAGATTTATTAGATTTGTATGTGATGGTGCAAATTTCCTTTTAAATCATAACAACTTTACTTTTGAAGGCACTCATTATGTACAAAACCAGGGCACCGCCATGTGTGCGAAGTTTGCACCATCATATGCAAATCTCTATCTAACACATTTTGAATTTCAGAAAATATTCCATGACAACAATCCCTTTAAGTCACAGATGGGGTTTTACAGAAGGTATATCGACGATTTAGTTATATTATGGAAGGGCGATATCAGTTCAATACCTATATTTGTGAAATATCTAAATGATAATAATCTCAATCTAGGATTTACATACACAGCATCAAAAGAAGACATACCATTCTTAGACATCACACTGAAGTTAGACAACCTGTCACATTCAATTATCACTTCCACATTCAGGAAATCAACATCAGGAAATACGATTCTACGAGCAGATTCACACCATCCAGCTCACCTCAAAAAGGCTATCCCAAAAGGGGAATACATGCGCCTTAGACGCAATTGTAGCAATGTTCATACTTATTTAGAACAAGCTCATTCTCTCACTCAGCGTCTTCACATTAGAGGTTATGATATCAGTACCTTAGAAAAAGTCAACAAGGAGGTTGAACTCATGCATAGAGATGAGCTTCTTAAAGATACCCTTAAAACCAGATCCCATAATAAATACAGCAGTGGTCAGAAAAGTTTAAAGTCACCTATAACCTTCTCTACTTGCTATAGTAGACAGTTTAATCGTATCAATAACATCATAAAGAAATATCTACCTTGTTGTGAATTTGCGCTTCCCGGCAGAGAATTCAAATCCAAGACCACGGGTAAATGTTTTGACATCAGATATAGACTCAACTGTAACTCCAGATTTGTGGTCTATTTAATTAATTGTAAGATCTGTTGTAAACAGTATGTAGGCAGGACCACCAGACTTCTCAAGGACCGGGTCAGGGAGCATTTGCTCTCCATCAAACATGACCCTCCCTCCACCCCAGTAGTTAAGCACTTTGCTGAACACTGCATCTCTTTGGGTATCTCAGTTAATGACCACAACCTTAGTACCATGTTCAGCTTCCAAGGTATAGACCACGCCCCCTATGATATTAGAGGTGGAGATAGAACGGCAAAGTTGAATAAAAAAGAGGCCTTTTGGATATTTAATTTAATGACCGGTATTCCAAATGGTATTAATAAGATAACAGATCTTAGATACTTTATAGACTAAACTGTTCATATTAAGACATAAATATACATAGAATAGCAGTCTATAATAAGTTTCATATGTATACTATGAATTTCCTTAAAAAACATAATTAGGCAATAAGTATATCCGTTAAGTATAAATAGGAGCGTCTTCCCTTGTCCCCCCGAGTGCTCTTTAGTTTTAGTTTTAATTACTTAAGTTAGTTGCTTTAATTTTTAGACTTGGCTCTATTTGCCTATCAAATTTCACTTTTCCCATAGCTCACATAGCTTATTCACTATTTCTTTATATATACACAGATTAAAGTTAAACTGGATTTCATTTTAAAAAACCATTTAAAGAAGTCACATATTGAATTTTTTTCCCCTAATTCACTTGTTCCTTTCTTATCACCGATCACATTCACACACATCACTCCCATATAATTTATTCTTTTTATTCACATTGAGCAAGCTAGCTCACACATACACTGCAACTAACATAGCAAGTTTATTAGAGATCTAATTGTTTCACAGGTCTTCAAATTCTCCCTTTAACGTAAAATACGCATACATCTTTACAAAGACAATTCAGAGATGAACAATTTAACATCTTAAACCTATATAAGAGACCTGTAGAAATGTCTCAGTTAGAATCCTCTGCGAGTTCGCAGTACATTGTATTAATAACATTGTTATTTTTTTAGAATTTGCAGTTTGAAAATTATTTTATGTCCTCTTAGCACATGCTCATACGAATTGGTTGCAGAACGATTCTTGTTCTAACCTTGCTGCCGTCTTTGGAAAAAGCCATTCCAATATGTTTCGAGTTTGCGGCGTTTCATTGTGTCCTCTGTGCTGTTTACTAATATTGATACAAGATATATATACATGTGTCACTGTAGACATAATGATAATCCCGTTGTTTTTTCTTAAAAAGGGTTTCTTAGGACCCAGCGGTGGCAAGTTCCCACAGACGGCAGCAGCCGTGTCTCTAACCATAATGAGCAGGTGCTAATTTTGTTACGTAAGCAAGTAAGCATTTTTAAGCTGTTTGTACTCTAACTTGTGTAAGTCCCTGACGAAGTGCTTCCGGGCAGGAAACGCGTCGGACGTTTGTGCTCAATGTACCCCTGAGTCTGTTTCACCCTGTGAATGTTTAATCTACCTAAATAAAGAAGTTTTTTACCTGCACCAAGGCCTGCGGCTACAATCAGTTTCAATACAGGTAACCCTATTTGTTCATTTAATTGTATGTTTGGATGTCGGAGGAGTGAATCCATACCTGGTATTGGGACGGCCTGAGGGGCGTGACGGAGTGCGGCAATAGCGGTGAGACTATACCTGTTGTATTCACATGTTTGTAGTTCTTACTGAAGAACCATAACAAGATTGAACTCTATCACTGCCATAATTTGCCGACAGCAGCACATTATCCTCTCGGCCTAGACACAGAGGTCTGTTACTTTCCACTGTCTAAAAGCTCCATTTTTTACTTTACTTTACCTATTAATAAAACAAAGCGACACGCTAGTTTATTACTGTATATGTAAAACTGGATTGCATACTAAGAAAATCAGTGGCTTAATTACAACGTGCAGTTCTCACGAACTTTGTCTGTTATCTTATTTCTTTCTACAGCCAGACATTTCTAATTTTTGGGCAGGTCCATATTATGTGCAGAAGGTTCGCTGAATGGAAAAAGCACTTGGGACAGGCACTAAAGTTAATGTTTCCACAGTTAGATCCCTTTTCTGGGGTAAAGTAAGTCATGTGGAGTAGCTTCAAATGGGACTCCCTCCAGGTAGAGGAGAGGGTTACTCGAATAGCTTCTTGAATTGAAAGATGAGGTAGCTTGGGGTCCAGTTCTTGAGTTAACAATGCAGCCCACTTGATACAAATTTTATCAAGATTAACTGTGCTTCTATCAGAAACCAAGATTGTATAACAAGGAGTAATTGACATATATCCATTTTTGACTAAAATAAACCAATTCTCGATGTTCCCCAGGGACCAATTCCAACCATAGTCATTTGTGAGTTTCAGCGCATAGCATCTTGCCTGGAGATACGCAAAAAAGTTTCTATGTGGGAGATTAAATTCTAAGAGAGTCGAATGATTTAACACAGCTTTTCTCCATATCTAGTATCTGATGTACATTGGAGAAACCTTCAGACTTCCATTTTGAGAAAAGTGTTGAAGATAGTCCTACTTGGAACTGAGGGTTCCCCAGGAATGTAATATATCTCGATACACGATGTTCTATAGCTAACATGTTACAAATCTTTTTCCATGCTAAAATTGGATTATAAAAAGATCTCAGTTTTTTTGTTTCGGATGTTATAAAAGTGGTACCAGAATGGATAAGTGAGACGAGAGAAAAAGGATTTGTTATACTTTTTTCAAGATCATTATTTGTAACATAGTCCCTTGAGAATAACCAGTCAGCCACTATACGAGCTAAGAAAACGTAGCCCTGAGATCAGGTAAAGCCAGACCTCCATATCTTACTGGAAGAAAAAGTTTTGAAAATGAAATTGTAGACTTCCTATTTTGCCATATAAAACATCTCAATTGAGAATTAAAAATAATTAAGTCCTTCCTCTTTAAGAGCAAGGGAAAGAACATACCATTTTAAACAGCTTTCCAATTTACTTCTATTATCTAATTTGCTTCATTATTTAGGCATCCTTTGTTGAAAAGCATAGCTAGGTGCTATTTGCTGATTGGTGACTGCACAATTTATGAAGTTTAAAGAGATATCACTCCAGAAGTACAGATGTGAGGGATTTTTATGCAAACTTCACTGTGTAGCCAAAATGCCTTTGCTACTCGGCTTTAGTTTTGAGTATTAGAAGGCCACAAAAAGAAACTTTTCTGTATATAATAGTTGGCCATGCCTAGATTTTACAGTTCACAGACACTTTGACAACTGATGCCAGAAGAACAGAATTTTGTCATATTTTGGCTAAGAAATTAGCTCTTCTGTGCCAAAGCGACATCTGTTTAAACTGCCCATGCATGAGTCAAACATATTTTTGGACATTAATATTGCAGATATCTGTACCTATGCCAATAACATGGGCTGCTTTGTCTTATATGTTGTATGGAGAATATATTGAACTGGATTTGTATCCTTTCTCAATTTTACTGACTCTTTAAACTAACTATTAAAATGAAACTAATAGAAAGCAAAGAAAAAAAGTATTGGTTTCCGTGTATTTTATAGTATTCGTTAAAAATATATAATGAAATTAGTGACACCAATCTAAATTGTAATTATCTACTGGAAGACTGCATAAAAACAATGTACATTATAACCAAATTGTAGAATGCACTAATCAAGTGACTTCTGCATAAGTAGAGCTGCTAATCTACGTGTCTAGTTATATGTGTATAAACAATATTTAAGAGCTTATAATTTATCAATATATCAATGAATTTGAAATTACTATTTAATCTTAGATTAGCAGTATATGTATTATGCCCATAGTTTAAAGGTACAGAAAGCAAAATTAAATTTGAACTTTCCCTATTCAGAAATAGCAAACAAATTTAATAGACTTCAATTTTCAACTTTTAGTAAATGTTATTTGTTCTCTTTTTATCTATAGTTGAAAAGCCAATCAGTCAGATCTAAAGCCCAAACAACAGTACTAAACTTCAAATTTGGGGGAGAGATAGACCATTATTTGTTACTTATATGTTTTTATTAAATTGTACAAGATAATGTTACTAATAAATCAAAAGGCACAGTCAGAATCAGATTAACCAAAACCTAGCTAAAAATGATTTGCTTACTAGATCCAATGATGAAGATCACTTTTATTTTTCTGTTTGATTATGAGCCCCATTTATCAAGGAGTTGGAGCGAAGGAGGCTGCATGTTCGCATAAGCGAACCTGTACCGAGGATTTAGGAAGCAGCGGTCATGTTATGTGGTGTACATCAATCCCCCCAGACTTTTCCGACCGGGAGATTGATGGCCGTAGTGTGCAATGGTAAATGTGGGCAGTGTATTGCTTCCCGCTAGATGCAACGCCGGGTGGACAGGGGTGTGTCACATACCTGGACGTTGCTAGAACACCTGTCATTGCTATGGTCGCTTACTGTATTGCGTGCGCCATTGGTGCAATTATGATGTTACTGAAGTCATTGCTGTGCGCTGCGCCTTTTTTGGTGCATCTCTAACATCACTTGGAGCATATCTTGGCAACCATGCTGTGCGCACATTTGCACCGCTTTTAGCGCAAACTGGCACCTTTTTATTGCACTCTCTCTCTGACTTCCTTGCCCAAGTATAAGTTTACCTTGTGATAACTAGGGTGCGTTTGTCTTTTGATTATTGGATTATCTACTGCTGCTGAGTCTACTTACTTACTCTTTTGCCCTGCCCTCCGGTACTTTCAAAGATTTGATTTTCTACCTGTTGCTGAATCCTGCTTTGCCTTGTGACCTTTCTCTTTTGCCTTGCCCTCTGGTACATTAAAAGATTGGATTGTCTACCTGTTGCTGAATCCTGCTTTGCCTTGTGACCTTTCTCTTTTGCCTTGCCCTCTGGTACATTAAAAGAGTGGATTGTCTACCTGTTGCTGAATCCTGCTTTGCCTTGTGTCCTTCTCTTTTGCCTTGCCCTCTGGTACTTTAAAAGATTGGATTGCCTACCTGTTGCTGAATACTTCTTTGCCTTGTGTCCTTTTCTTTTGCCTTGCCCTCTGGTACTTTAAAAGATTGTATTGTCTACCTGTAGCTGAATACTTCTTTGCCTTGTGACCTTTCTCTTTTGCCTTGCTCTCTGGTACTTTAAAAGATTGGATTGTCTACCTGTTGTTGAATCCTGATTTGCCTTGTGACCCTCTCTTTTGCCTTACCCCAGGTACCTTGAAAGCTTAGAGAAAGAATAATAATATGGGTAAGAAATCAAACTAAACGAATAGCCCGAAACAATTGTAGTATGCTACATTAAGAGAGAAATCTCAAAGTAGCAAAGAAAGGGTTAAATAACCCATATAACTATCATTAAATGTAGGGGGGTGCTCAATGTCCAGTAATCATGAGAAAAACAAGAAGTAGAGAAAAGGTGGACAAAGGCAGAGCACTCAAAAGACTCTATATTTCTACCATGTAGGAAAAGGTATAATGGTGCAGGAAGAGCCGCCAAGAGGGCTAACTAACTAGTTTTAATATGTTTACCCCCCTTTGCGGCTCTTCCTGCACCATTATACCTTTTCCTACATGGTAGAAATATAGAGTCTTTTGAGTGCTCTGCCTTTGTCCATCTTTTCTCTACTTCTTGTTTTTACCTTGAAAGCTTAGACTGTCTTCCTGCTGCTGTACCTATTTGCTTAGTGAACTTCCTCTGGGCTTTCCTCATTCCTTTCCTCCTTGTCCTGAGATTTTCCTTTATCATTCCACCTGACGCTGGGATAAAGAAGACTACTAATATTCCCTGGACATAACAGGGTGAAGATGTACACCCCTGTCCGTCTTACTTACTTAAAGTGAATGTAAACTTGAGAGTACTCGCTCAAGTCATAGGATAGAATTAAAAAAATGAATGAGACTTTCATTCATCAAATTGGTAATATATCCTGATCTTCTGAGAATTTTACCTTTTAATGCTATAACGATAAGCGCGGTTCCTCCGCCCGCCATTGACCTCAATTGATTGACAGATGACGAATCTGCAATCCACTAATCATTGTTTCCTCCCCAGAGCATTCAGTCCCTTTGCACAAACATCACGGCCCGGTGGGGAAACAACGATTAGTGGATTGCAGATTCGTCATCTGTCAATCAATTGAGGACTATGGCGGGCGGCGGAACGGCGCTTATCGTTATAGCATTAAAAGGTAAAAATCAAAGAAGATCAGGATATATTACCAATTTGATGAATGAAAGTCTCACTAATTTTTTTAATTCTATCCTATGACTTGAGCGAGTACGCTCAAGTTTACATTCACTTTAAATCTTGCCATTTATATTCTGAGATGTCAAGAAATTGTTTTCAGGTGGGGGTGACTCTTAGTCACTGTCTTACAAGGGCTTGACAGTAAAAAGTACATAGATACAAAGATATTTGCTATGTTTTGGAACCGTCTATAAACCACTGAAAAGGAGCATATATCAACTGAGAGTACTAGCCGCAAACAGAAGCTTACTTTATGAAAAGTGCACCAAAATTGAATGTGTGGGCAAGTGCTACAAATATGGCAGGCTGATATATGTGGGAAATTAATCATTTAAAGAGATATGAAACAGTGCTCCTAGTTTAAAAAAAAAATGTTAAATCAAAGTAAACATAAAAAGAAACAGATTGTGTTAAAAAAGGAAACAACTTACTTGTTTTATTGCAAAATGAGCACATTTAGAAATTTTTAGTGTAGCCACTGCTTTTAGTTAGATGAGAGAGCTGACATTACAAACATAAGTTCTACGGTCACTTGATTTTGCAGCAAAAGTCATGTGCTTAGCATGGGCAAGAAACCGACTGGAGCTATTGTAGGTGTATCCTAGAAAGCACTTCAAAGGTTAAGCTACTCATTTGCCTTCTGGTAGATACCACTGCCCCTTGATAATTGAGCTTAAAAAAAAAAGGTTAAATAATTTTAAAATGATGAATAATACATATTACATATTGCAATTATTTGTCTTAGAGACATAAAACCACTTTTTTTCCTTTCATTATTCAGATAGAGAAAACAATTTTAAACATTTTCCAATTAAGTTCTATTATCTAATTTGCATCATTATCTTGATATCCTTTGTTAAAGAAGCACCAATGCACTACTGGGAGTTAGCTGTGTTAGCCAGATGAGGCATATGTGTGCAGTCAAAACAAGAAGTAGAGAGGGTAGTGTGTACACGGTACACACCACACTCTAAGGGGGCGCTATCTAGTTTATAACACCTACAGCAACAAAACATATAAGTAAAGCTAAGGCTGTTAACAATGACACAATTTATACAATCAAAAAATCAAACCCGAATGAGTGGAAATGGGCATATGAGTGTATGCAGATATCACAAAAAGTCCACAACAGATCTTGAAAAAAACAAGGATAAAGGCAGCTCTCTGTCATAGGACAGTCATCCTGTTATAACGTGGTCTGAAAAAAGAAGAGGAACAGAGGCGCCAAGCATGGCCTAGTAACGTCAAAACACCAGAGCACACAGGACCAACAAGATAGAATATACTCACAAGTGAGGCGCACCCTTATGGTGCTATTGTAGCAGACTGGAACTATAAACGTGGTCCAGCTCACGTCACCACCAGCTAGAGATCCGAAACCAGATGATCCTTAGGATGGCAAAAGGCGAAGCACCACCAGGTGCAATATCAGCGTTACTGGGACCTCTCAGCCGCCCAGTGGACTGCGGATTCCAGCCAGCAGGATAAAGGTGATCCCAACTTGAATATAAAAGTCCAGCAAAGGAAATATTCTGCCCCCACAAATTAGGACAAGAATAGTAGCAAGTGTATAATAAAAAGTTCTTTATTTAAAATCAAGCGACGCGTTTCTCAGCCACCACAGGGCTGTTTCATCAGGCTATAAAACAATGTTACAAACACTTGCTACATATAAAGGATAAAGCCAAAAGGGGCTTGGTCCTGAGGAGCAATTAATTAACCATTAGAGTGTTAACACCTGTATTGGTAATCAGTTGGTATAGCAACCTCTATAAACATAAACCCTCACAGACAGAAATAAAAACATTTGACAGCATTAATACAATTCAGTCATATATAACATTCAGATCACTAGAAATTATTTATGTTTATAGAGGTTGCTATACCAACTGATTACCAATACAGGTGTTAACACTCTAATGGTTAATTAATTGCTCCTCAGGACCAAGCCCCTTTTGGCTTTTTCCTTTATATGTAGCAAGTGTTTGCAACATTGTTTTATAGCCTGATGAAACAGCCCTGTGGTGGCTGAGAAACGCGTCACTTGATTTTAAATAAAGAACTTTTTATTGCTCCCAGTAGTGCATGGCTACTCCTTCAACTAAGGAAACCAAGAGAATGAAGCAAATTGAATAATATAAGTAAATTGGAAATTGTTTAAAATGGTATGTTGTATCTGAATAGTGAAAGAAAAAGTTTAGTTTTCATGTACGAAATAAGACTGAGAGCTTAAAGGGACATGAAACCCCAAAAAATTATTTCACGATTCAGAAAGAGAATGCAATTTTAAACAACTTTCTAATGTACTTCTATTATCTTATCTGTTTTGTTCTTTTGGTATCGTTTGTTGAAGGAGCAGCCGTGCACTACTGGTTGCTAACTGAACACATGGTGAGCCAATGACAATCAGTTTATATATGCAGCCACTAATCAACAGCGAGAACCTAGGTTCTCTGCTGCACATGAACTTTCCTAGATAAACATTTCAGTAAAGGATAACAAGAGAAAGAAGCAAATTAAATAATAGAAGTAAATTGGAAAGTTGTTTGAAATTGTATTCTCTATCTGAATCATGAAAGAAAAATGTTGGGTTTCATTTCCCTTTAATTAAGTTTGGAGGGGTTAGTATGTAATATCTTAATGTTAGACAGAATAGATGCAAGTAAAGGAGTTGAGGTTGAATTTAATTAGATTGGGGGCTGTGGGATCTAGAGGGGAAGTGGTTAATGAGGTTGAAGAATAAAGGGTTACAATAGAGATACAATTAGATAATATTCTGGTGGATGTCCAAATGTATAGGGGTCATTTGTGGTGGCTGAGGTCCAGTGCATTTTGAGATATTGGTTTAGCGTGTTGAGTCACAGTAATAGGTTACAAGGGGGACATTAAAGCCAACATTAAACTTTAGTGATTCAAACAAGCAGGCAAGCATGTAGTTTTACCTAGAGCATTCAATTTACTTCCATTATCAAACTTATATGCGATTGGGCATTGCAAAAGTTCACAGTGTATACCTATTTAAGTCTGTGGGGTAGATTTAACAAGCAGCGCATGCTGCTTCCGACCCCGATCATTTCTGGTCCGCCATAAACGGAAGTTAAGAACCAACGGTCATAAGACTGCTGCTCCTTAAAGGGACACTGTACCCAAGAATTTTCTTTTGTGATTCAGATAGAGCATGACATTTTAAGTGTTCTGGTAAGAGGCCAAACTTTGTAAAAGAGCGAACCATGTCACTTCCTGTGACGTTTCATCAGCTGATTCACACATTTTTTACCTAATGCGCATGCGTGCCAGTGTCATCACATACCTGGCCGCATACGTCACTGCTAAAATATTTATGGCTGTGAAATTTAGGAACCCTTTATAGAGCGCATGCGTGTGATTTTGTATCACAAATGGTGCGCTCATGGAAATCTGTTTGTTAGGATCCTCTGCAATATTTGGAACTCCGCCCCCCACTGCAACTACTCCCATTACTATTACTACTGTAAAGCTGAGTCTCCATACATGAGAAACAGCACCCCCCCCCGCCCCTCGGCTATAGCCACTGCTTCTGATGATCCAATGCCGCTTTTCACAGGCTCCGTTCAATGTCATTATCTTATGAAAGATTATGAAAGATAATGACATTGAACGGAGCCTGGGAAAAGCTGTGGCTATAGCCGAGTGGCGGGCTGTTTCTCATGCACGGAGACTCAGCTTTACAGTAGTAATAGTAATGGGAGTAGTTGCAGTGGGGGGCGGAGTTCCGAATATTGCAGAGGAGCCTAAGAAACAGATTTCCATGAGTCACACGCATGCGCTCTATAAAGGGTTAATGAATTTCACAGTAATAAATATTTTAGCAGTGACGTATGCGGCCAGGTATGTGATGACGCTGGCACGCATGCTCATTAGCAGAACACCAGATTATTGACACCCCCTGCTAGTGGCCGATTGGCCATCGGTGAGCAAGGGACGGCATTGCACAAGTATTTCACTAGATAAATGCATAAATGATAAATGCAGACAGCTTCAGCATTTAGTGAAGTCGAAACGGATATGATTTGCTACAGCAAATCATGTCCACTCGACCCTACATAAATCTACCCCTGTGAGTGGCAGATGGTTGTCACGTGATACACGGTAACCGCCAGCAAACTGAAGGAAATGTTTGCATTCCTCAGAAAAAAATAAAAAATAGCTACTGCTTATTTAAAAGTGCTACTTTGTTGTTGTCTTTTGATTATGTACTTGTTGATTATGCAGGTATACTCTGTTGTATGGTTGGATAACACAGGCAGGTATACAATACCTGCACTTACTAATTGCATCTGGTCATGTTTTAAATAATATTGCAGCTGACAATTTTCATATTAGATTAGAATGTGCCAAATTATGTGTTCTAATTCTTACAGTGAAGGGGCGTGCAAGTTGCAGCTTGTTACAATATAGTGCGTATAGGTACAGCTGTGTGAGAGATGTTGTCTGTCTGCTACATTCTATATAGTACAGATTAAACGTTCCTAAAAAAGACTAAACAAAAACACTACTGGTATGTATACAACGCGGAGAAAAATATATATAATGTAGTAATTTAGTCAATCTGTTTCGTGTGATAGTACTTGTTTGTTTTATTATTAGCCTGCAACATACGACACCAGCTACTTAGGCAAAATACAATGACGTGTTTAAAGACTACAACTACGTACATATATAGGTCCCAAAAAGAAAAAAATGTAAAGTAATAGTGCAGCACTTCTGTAGCCAGAACACTTTACAAAGTAGCCCATCCCCACTAGGACTAGCCAAGCTGAGGCTACATCACTTCCAGGAAGAAAAGAAATAATAGAGCCCATAACACGTGACGGGAAAGCTAAAGAAAGGGCAAAGTTTGCTTTCAGAGGAGAATACCCTGTCCCTTATTGTTGTCATTGTGCCTGGGGGGGTGCGAGAGGAGTCAGTGATGCGGGGAGGGAGGGAACAGGAGGAGGAGGGAGGTGCACACATGCGTCCTGGGAGCAGAGTGTGTTCAGTCAGTGTTAGAGAGCAGGAATCAATCCTGGGGGACAGGGAAACCCCAATCTGCAGGGGGACAGTGCACCGAGGGGTCACTAACAGGACAAGGACAAGTGCCTCTCATATAAAGTGACCAGCTTGGTGTCAGTGCAAGGTAAGATACAGTGAATAGATGCTGCAAACGTCTTCCCAAAAATCACTTGCTGCTATAGGCATTGTATGAACAGCTCCATTCACCAGATATTACTGAATGGATCTGAGGGGTCCAGGGTATATTTATTTGCTAAATCTTTTAAAGATAAGGATAGACAGTGTAACCAAACATAACATTCATAGCACTTGTGTATGATAATTTATTGATGAAAATCACTTTGTATGCATACATAAAACTCGGTTCAAACACCTACTTTATTTACTGGGACTATAGATATAGATGTCATTCTTAAATGTCACATTGTAGATTAAGAAATACATTTATCACATTAGGCATATGAATGTCAATCTCAGCAATATCACCTTGTGTAAATTAATTGTATTATATATGCATTGCTGACTTGTCCTATGATCTGGCTGCATTATGTATATGCACATTGCACAACAGGGGTTTGGTTACTTTGCTCTTTTTGTCTCAATACACAGTGACTCTGTATAATGTGTTTTTTTTTTAACTTGTATATCCCAAAGATTTTGTGAAGCATACAGTCTGGTAAGTCATTTTCTGGTGCCTGCTTGTGGCTGTTGAAGTCATAGATGGATGGTGCTGAAAGTGATGCATTGAGTTGCACTATTTGCTATTGATCTATTTTTTTTTTTATTTGCAATGAAATGTGATTAACATTTTTTAATATTCTTGTTATCTGTCTAGGGTGTATATATATATATATATATATATATATATATATATATATATATATATATATATATATATATATATATATAAAATTCAATTTTCAGATGGACTTAAAGGGACACTGAACCCAAATTTATTTGTGTGATTCAGATAGAGCATGCAATTTTAAGCAACTTTCTAATTTACTCCTATTATCAACTTTTCTTTGTTCTCTTGTTATCTTTATTTGAAAAAGAAGGCATCTAAGCTTTTTTTGGTTCAGGCCTTTGGACAGCACTTTTTTTTTAATTGGTGGCTGAATTTATCCACCAATCAGCAAGGACAACTCAGGTTGTTCACCAAAAATGGGTCGGCATTTAAAGTTACATTCTTGCATTTCAAATAAAGATACCAAGAGAATGAAGAAAATTTGATAATAGGAGTAAATTAGAAAGCTGCTTAAAATTTCATGCTCTATCTGAATCACGAAAGAAAACATTTGGGTTCAGTGTCCCTTTAAAGGGATATGAAACCCACATGTTTTCTTTAATGATTCAGACAGAGCGTGTCATTTTATGCAACTTTCTAATTTACTCCTATTATGAATTTTTCTTTGTTCATTCTATGCATCTTTATTCGAAAAAGCATGAATGTAAGCTTACAAGCCAGCCCATTTTTGGTTCAGCACCTGGGTAGCGCTTGTTGATTGGTGGATACATTAGCCACCAATCAGCAAGTGCTACCCAGATGCGGAACCAAAAATGGGCTGAATCCTAAGCTTACATTCCTGCTTTTCAAATAAAGATACCAATAGAACGAAGACAAATTGATAATAGCAAAACATTAGAAAATTGCATGCTCTGTCTGAATCATGAAAGAAACAAATTGGGTTTTATGTCCCCTTTAAAGAGATAGTAAAGCCAAAATCTAGATTTATTCTTCAAACTTAGAGGCATGCAATTTTAAACGTTTTGAATTTCTATGTATATGAGTTTGTGATTGGCTGATGACTGTCAGATGATACAGTGGTCCAGCAAATTAAATTTATTTTGAAAATTGTTAGAAAAAAAAATCTACTGCTCATTTAAAATTCTGGCTATTATCTTTTTTTTTTATTATGCTATTTTTATTATGAAATTCTGCTGATTGGACCTTTGAAAGGATGAAAATCTCTTAAAGGGACATTTCAGACAAAATTAAATTATTCATCTAGTATCAGTGTTTCAGAGCGAGCTTTTACTGTACACAGACACATGGAGCATATCTGATAAGACTTACATTATTATGTCTGTCATATATTTGATTATATTTTCTCTATAAGAATAAATATATTGGGCTAAGTGGCAATCTGTTAAAGGAGCAT